>NC_137925.1:12358576-12361076 GCF_963457725.1 Sprattus sprattus
ACACACACACACACACACACACACACACACACACACACATTTATATACACAGTGGCATGGAAAACTTTAAGCACCCCTGGTCAAAATGTCTGCTACTGTGGATAGCTAAACATGTGAAAGATAACCTGAGCATAAAGGTATAAAGTTAAAAATGACAAATTTCTTTAATATATGTGTATGCGTGTCTTTATATATATATATTATGTACACTTGAGAGAGAGAGAGAGAGAGAGAGAGAGAGAGGGTTGAGGTAGGGTGGGTGGAAAAAGGTAGAGGCCTTAACGCACCCATTCAGCAGCGGAAGCGACCTAAGCTGAACCCACGACTACCTGATTGCTATATATGTTTTTTTCCTATAGAGAAAGCTTATAACTCAGAGTAGTGGTGGAGGTGCCGGGGAGAGGGGGGGGGGGGTGATGGTGTGTGGTTGACAGACCATATTTCCCAGAGTGGAAAAGCTCACTGCAGGAAGAGAGTGGGGTCTCTGTTGACGAAGGGAAGGAAAGGAGAGGAGAGAAAAAGAGGGGAGAGAAGAGAAACGGAGTGCAGCGAAGCAGGGTCTCCCACACTCCACGGGAGCCGGCAGGAAAATTGCAGTCCGCCCCCCTCACCTGCGTCCGCTGGGATCCCCACCCGTCTCTGTTCCCGCTGAAACCCTCCGTGTGAATGACCGCATTTTCCTCCACACACACCTTTTCCACATTTCAAAATGTCACCTGGCAGCTGAACCTCAGCATCACAGCAGCGGCTTCACATGCAAACACAGCTCGCATGGCCGGAGAGAGAGAGAGAGAGAGAGAGAGAGAGAGAGAGAGAGAAAGAGAGGGAGGGAGAGAGAGGGAGAGAGGAAGAGAGAGGGAGAGGGAGGGAAAAAAAAAGCAAAGAGCCAGAGAGACAAAGAGATTAACTATTTACATCTGTGAATTAACCCTGTGTGTGTGCTTGCATTAAGGTATGCCATTCCTAGAGAATCCCCCCCCCCCACACACACACTGTCAGGATCAAGTACATCCCGTCTGCAAACTCTTCAGCAGCTCCACAGCCTCTCGTGTTGTGAAGGGGGATAAGTTGTTTGAAGATGTACAGGTTCCTCTCCGCACCAAAAAAGGAGTTTTGCAGCCGGGGCGAGCTGAAGACCCTCTTTCCTCCCTCTCTGGAGACGGGCATGAGGAGGGGGCATGTGGAGGGGGGCATGAGGAGGGGGCATGTGGAGGGGGGCATGAGGAGGGGGCATGTGGAGGGGGGCATGTGGAGGGGGGCATGAGGAGGGGGATATGTGGAGGGGGGCATGAGGAAGGGGGCATGTGGAGGGGGGCATGTGGAGGGGGGCATGAGGAGGGGGATATGTGGAGGGGGGCATGAGGAGGGGGGCATGAGGAGGGGGGCCAGGCACAGGGAACGCCATCAGAGCCAAGCAGGCAAGTGGTGACGGCCGTCCTAGCAGGTGGGGTGGGGCACAGAGTCGTTGCTGTGTCTTCTCCCCTGTAGTGTCCTTTGACCTGAGGGTTTCTGCCTATTGTTGAGTCCTTCAGTGCTTCTGTGAAAACTCCTTTTGTGCGTTTGTGTAGATGCACATGATCATAAAGGTCTTGTGGGGTAAACAGCTTAGCGGCTCATTCCCCTGTTGATTCTCTGCATTTGTGTATTCATCTTAAACTGTCTTCTGTCCTCCTTGTTTTTAAATCTAGACATTGGTAGACTTTAAGGGTATCCTGTAACCTCAGCTAAGCTAGCTCATGTTAGCCAGCTGCTACAGTTGTGTTTTAAGATTATTATGCGCCTAATTTGAGTACATTTTAAATGTTTTCATCTTTATGCCCAAGTGTCATTCGCTCATGTCTATTTTCTCTGGGTTTCGCTCATATTTAAAACATAGCTTGACAATTCGGAATCTGGAGTCTATCTCTGTCTCTCTCTCTCCCCCTCTCCAGTGAGAGACTTCCTACAGAGAATACAGTGTCTGTGCTTTGGGGCTTCATTGTCTGTGTGTGGCTAAGTACCCTCATGAGCAACCCTCCTGTCTGTCACTGATCAGTGCGCTAACACAGAGAGCCAAGATGTCCGCCGCCTCCCACCTCACGGCTCAGCGAAACACAGATAAAACAGCTTAGGGCGATTATTTTGACATCCTGTGCTCAGCCCGGACGAGGGATGTGAAACCACCTCGGATTACAGTGTTGTGGCTTATCATCACACACACACACACACACACACCCACATGCTGTTCATATTTTATACATCTCTTCATGGGCTTAGGGCCTGCAGGGAGCCTCAGAGAGAGAGAGAGAGAGAGGGAGAGAGGGAAAGAGGGGGAGAGAGGGAATGAGAGAATCCCAACCCAAACCCAGCGGTGGGATCGGCTGCCCTTAAATCACTCCTCCCCTGTCTGTCTGTGTGTCTGTGTTTTCAGAGAATGTGTGGCGGAAGAATGTTAATGTGTAACTGGACTCATGCGAGTCTAGCGGCTGGGGAGAAACAGGTGCAGTGGAGTCGATTTCCC
>NC_137925.1:12371076-12378576 GCF_963457725.1 Sprattus sprattus
TCGGGGTGTGTGTGAGTGACTGGTGTCGTCTGAGGTGTGAGAGAGTAGAGTGTCTCAGGGTGTGAGTGTGAGAGAGTAGAGCGTCTCGGGGTGTGAGTGACTGGTGTCGTCTGAGGTGTGAGAGAGCATGTAAGCGAGCGCGTGGCGCCACGCCAGAGCCGGCCGCAGGTTATTTTAACGGGAGGCGACTCGAATGTCAAACAGCTGTCCACTTCCTCTCCTCAACTGACCCAGTTATTAAAATGTCTCTGGACTCTGTTACGCCCAAATGTCACCACTTTCTCATCTCTTTCTGAAATCACATACAACCCTAACTGTCTTTACCGACCCCCTCTCTTTCTTTCTTTTTTATCTTTCTTACTTTCACTCTGTCAGTCTTTCACTGTATCACACACTTTATTTTCACTCAATCTCTCCCTTTCTCCCTTTTGCCCATCTCCCAGAATCCCTCCACTTCTCTCCTTCCATGAAGTTACTCTTTCTCTTTTTCTTTTTCTTTTTCTTTGATAGAGGAGAGGAACTCGCCGCTAGCTGGGGTCGTGTTGAAACATGCCAGTTGGGGAGAGGGGTGTGTGGGTGGGGGGGGGTGCAAGGCACATAGGGGAAAAGGGAGGGAAGGGCAGCAAGAAGGGGAATCATGGGTAAGACAGACATCTCAATGAAAAATGATCTTACCTTCTATTTTTTTCATATATTTCTGTCTTTTTTTCTTTCCTTCTGTATTTTTTACTGTCTTCCCTTCTTCTTCTGCCTTCTGGTTCACTACCCCTTCCTTCTGAAAGGGTTCATAGTGCTGAGGCCAATTGTGTTCTGATTTCCAGAGCTGAGTGGTTTGTTTATGTGTGTGTTGTATATGTATGCATGTGTGCTCGATGAGTGTTTGAGGGAAAATATCTTAAAATAACACGGTTTTAGGTGTAGACATCCTCCTATGCAGTTTGAGGGTCACAAGATCACATCCTGCAGGTGTGTTTTTACGCGTGCGTGCATGTGTGTTTGTGTGTGTGTGTGTGTGTGTGTGTGTGTGTGTATGTGTGTGAGTGAGAGTGTGTGTGTGTGTGTATGTGTGTGCGTGTGTGTGTGTGTATGTGTATGTGTGTGCGTGTGTGTGTGTGTGTGTGTGTGTGTGTGCGCGTGTGTATGAGTGTGTGTGTGTGTGTGTGTGTGTGTGTGTGTGTGCCTGTGTCTCACATGTGGTAGACATTGTACCAGAGAGACTACAGATTGAAGTGCAATCTTCACATGAAATGCTGTATATGGGCACACATGCCATGTGGTGTGGCTATCCAGATAAGAGATACATAGATGAACTAGCATCACTTTCCTGCCCAGAATTCTCACAACGGCCAAAACTCTTAGTATAACATAAACATTTCTCAAGCATTTAAAATGGAATCTGAAGCCCCCCCCCCACACACACACACAGAAACACTCAAATGCAAGTAGGCCATTACAGCATTGCAGCTTTATTCTTGGTTTAAGTATTTCTTGTTTGAAGTATGCTATATACCACTAAAAGCTATAGAACACTGTGAGCAACCTGTCTGAAGGAACTTAAAAACTTAAAACCTTATAACTTCCTATGTAGTTTTCATCTTTGAAGGTATATTTACGGCAGAGGACCAGAAAACACCAAAGGACGTGAGTGCGAATGTGGTTTGGTGCTGCAGTCACGGTGGTTTGGTCTGCTGGAAATGGAATCATCTCCTGTCGCAAAGAAAGGCACATAGCTTCTAGTCCGACTTTCTACTCTGACTGTGGCGTGGTGCGGTCTTTGTGTGCATGTGCGTGTGTGCATGTGTGTGTCTTTGTGTGCATGTGTTTGTGTGAGTGCATGTGTATGGAGTTAGATTAGTTTCATAATTCACAAACCAACGAAACGCGTTTCAAACCAACGAAACGCGAGTCACAAACAAACAAAACGCGATTCAAACAAACGAAACGCGATTCACAAATGTATTTCATGTTTCACAAATGTATTTTGTGATTCACAAATAAATGACACCATGACATTTGTTTGCAACCCGACGAACACGAGTTACAAATCCCTGCATTCGTTCGTGTGGATTAGACATTGACTAGCTAGCTTGCTAAGTATTAGCCTAGGAAACACTTAAAATGACTCTACATGGATCCTGCCATTCTCAAGAATATTCAACCACGTATGATAATCGTTTTAATAAAATGAACAAGCTATACTTCACTAACATTTGGTGGGCAGATGCCATTGCTCGTGATCTCAGACAGGACAGCGTCAATGTCCGTCTTATAACTATGGCTGTAGACAGTGCACATACACACCATAACGTGATTGGCTGAATTTAGAAGAGATCTGATAGTCTGCAGAGAATATCTTTTAGAAAAAATGCATTTGTGAAACTGCGTGCGTTAGGAAAGTGTCAAAAATCCACATGAACGAATGCAGGGATTTGTAACTCGTGTTCGTCGGGTTGCAAACAAATGTCATGGTGTCATTTATTTGTGAATCACAAAATACATTTGTGAAACATGAAATACATTTGTGATTCGCGTTTCGTTTGTTTGAATCGCGTTTCGTTTGTTTGTGACTCGCGTTTCGTTGGTTTGAAACGCGTTGCGTTTGTTTGTGACTCGCGTTTCGTTGGTTTGAAACGCGTTTCGTTGGTTTGTGAATTATGAAACTAATCTAACTCAATACATGTGTGTGCATTTGTGTGTGTGTGTGTGTGTGTGTGTGTGCATGTTTGTGTGTGTGTGTGTGCATGTGTGTGTCTGTGCATGTGTATGTGTGTGTGTTTGTGTGTATGTGTGTGTCTTTGTGTGCTGAGCATTGCGTTTGAGCTTGACTTCGCTGACTGAAAGGCCAATGGAGGAAGTGACTAGATTACCTTCTACCTGTGTGGTGTCATAGACACAAAGAAAAGAGAAAAAGAGAGTGAGAGAAAGAGAGAGAGAGAGAGAGAGAGAGAGAGAGAGAGAGAGAGAGAGAGAGAAAAGAAAGCACCCCTTCAAAGGGGTGACGTGAAAGAGTAATGGCGAGGGTTTAGAGGGGTTCAAGTGACCCGAGGTTGCGCGTGAAGCTTCTAAGGAAAAAAGGGCAACCAGTGAGATTAGCTGGAAGGAGAGTGATAACAGAAGTAGGTGCAGGAGAGTGTGTGTGTGTGTGTGTGTGTGTGGGTGTGGGTGTGGGTGTGGGTGTGGGTGTGGGTGTGGGTGTGGGTGTGTATGTGTGGTGTGTGTGTGTGTGTGTGAGTGTGTATGAGAGTGTAAGTGTGTGTGTGTGTGTGTGTGTGTGTGTGTGTGTGTGTGTGTGTGTGTGTGTGTGTGTGCAGGAGAGTGGAGTGGCAGAGGAGGAAGGAGCTTTAATGAGGTAAGACGAGGCGTGGCTCTCTTCTACTTATGTTCCCAACACCACTGTAGAACTCTGTCTCCTGCCCTTTTGCCTAGGGGCCTGCTAATGGTGGGATAAAATGGTCAGTGTGTGTGTGTGTGTGTGTGTGTGTGTGTGTGTGTGTGTGTGTGTGTGTGTGTGTGTTTGTGTTTGCGTGTGTATGTTGGTGTGTGTCTGTGTGTGTGTGTGTCTGTATGTGTGTGTGTGTGTGTTTGTTTGTGTGTGTTTGTGTGTGTATGTCGGTGTGTGTGTGTGTGTTTGTGTGTTTCTGTGTGTGTGTGTGTGTGTGTGTGTGTGTATGTCGGTGTGTGTGTGTGTGTGTGTGTGTGTGTGTGTGTGTGTGTGTGTGTGTGTGTGTGTGTGTGTTAATGTCGTTGTGAGAGAGGAGGGTTCCACTCAAGAACTGTTAATTTTCCAGGAGAGGCTGGAGGCTTTTTAAGTTTTGCTGGGTGGTGGATTATGTCAGCTGTAATCTACTGAATCAACAGTTCTGGGTCCACTGAGGGTCTGTGTGTGTGTGTGTGTGTGTGCGTGTGTATGAGAAGGTGTGTGTGTGTGTTTGTGTGTGTGCGTGTGTATGAGAGTGTGTGTGTGTGTGCGTGTGTGCAAGCATGTGTGTGCTTGTGCGTGAACATGTGTGTGCTTGTGCGTGAGCATGTGTGTGTATGTGTGTGTGTGTGTGTGCTAGTGCGTGAGCATGTGTGTGCTTGTGTGTGAGAATGTGTGTGGTGTGTGTGTGTGTGTGTGTGTTTGTGTGTGTGTGTGTTCTTGTGCGTGAGCATGCACAAACTGGGAGGCTGCCGTCTGGAGCTAATGGATGCCCTGGGGTTGTCCCACTTCTTCATAGATTACTTATTCACTCTTTCTTTTTTGTTTCCCTCTCTCTCTCTCTCTCTCTCCCCCCCTCTCTCTCTCTCTCTATCTGCCCCTCTCTCCCCCTCTCTCCCCCTCTCTCTCTCTGCCCCCCTCTCCCCCTCTCTCCCCCCCTCTCTCTCTCTCTCTGCCCCTCTCTCCCCCTCCCTCTCTCTCTCTCTCTCTCTCTCTCTGCCCCCCTCTCCCCCCCCCCCCTCTCTCTCTCTCTCTGCCCCTCTCTCCCCCTTCTCTCTCCCTCTCTCTCTCTCTCTTACAGGCCAATGTTCACTGTTTGGCTCTTTGCTGTCCACTTGGGCCTTGCAGCCCCAGTCTTCATCACTGTCTCCTCTACAGCCTCTAGCCTCTCTCCAAGCTACTCCTGCTGTGGCCTCCGTCTCCTTTACCAGTGGCTGGCTGCTGGCTGCTTCCCCTGCTGCTGCTGGGAGTGCTGAGGCTGAGGCTGTGTCTGTGTCTGTGTCTGTGTCTGTGTCTGTGTCTGTGTCTGTGTCTGTGTCTGTGTCTGTGTCTGTGTCTGTGTCTGTGTCTGTGTCTGTGTCTGTGTCTGTGTGTCTGTGTGTCTGTGTGTCTGTGTGTCTGTGTGTCTGTGTGTCTGTGTGTCTGTGTGTCTGTGTGTCTGTGTGTCTGTGTGTCTGTGTGTCTGTGTGTCTGTGTGTCTGTGTCTGTGTCTGTGTCTGTGTCTGTGTCTGTGTCTGTGTCTGTGTCTGTGTCTGTATCTGTGTCTGTATTTGTGTCTGTGTCTGTGTCTGTGTCTGTGTCTGTGTCTGTGTCTGTGTCTGTGTCTGTGTCTGTGTCTGTGTCTGTGTCTGTGTCTGTGTCTGTGTCTGTGTCTGTCTGTGCAGTGGAGCGCCTGTACTCTGATGAATATTTGAACTGTGGAGAAAAGAGCTCCACTAAATTATGAACCTGTTGAGAGATGATTTTCAGTATCCATGTGGGTGGGTGTTTGTCTATATGTATGGTGTGTGTGTCTCTTAGTGTGAATATGTGTGTGCGTGTGTGTAGGTGTCTCTTAGTGTGAATATGTACTCCTGAAACTCCTCCTTGTATGGGTTGCACTTACAATATTAAGGAGCAGGACCACCTGAGTGTTCAAGCCCCAGCTGCAGCTGCAGCGGTAACCATTCCACAGGCCTCCTCCTCCTCCTCCTCCTCCTCCGAGCAGCACCAGCAGCAGTGGAGTCGATTGCTGCAGCAGATAAGATGATCCACCTAACCTAAACACAGCGCCTACTCGACCGCATCTCTGTGCCGCCCGCCTACGCTCCGCCTGCCTGGTGGCCGCCAGTGACACCAAGCGCAGAGGGGCTCAGAGGTCCGGTTCACCTGAGGTCCCCCGCACTCGCCGTGCGTGAGTTTATATTCCCATCATGCATTTGTGTACGTTAGCTCGGCACTCAGAGCACCTGTGGGGTCGGTGTGTTTACACAGAGGAGCCTCTCGGTGAGATCTCGCCGTGTCAAAACAGTTCCGTCCGGGACCAACGCTGTGCAGGGATGCTCAGGTCAGCTTAGCCCACCCACCGGCACCCACTGTTTCCCAAACAAGGACCACTGCAGCCAGTCATGGTGCTGGCCCCCCCCCCCCCCAAAGAAACATCACACTCCTTAACACATAGAATGATGCCAAGTTACCAGAAGGTTTATTGGTATGAAACCAGAGAGGATGTACGGATTTCGGTCTTATGACTAGCACAGTGTGTTGTATCCAACCTCGGGCTGTGTGTGTACGGCTCCATTGCTCCTCCACTGGTATTCACCACAGAGTTCCACATAAGTGCTGGCCGTACTGTTATTAACAGCAAAGTACAGGCACAGCTCCTGTCCTGAGGCGTCCGTATGAGTACAGGTCTCCATGGCAACCTTCCAAACCAGCTAACTAATGTTAGCTTTTAAAATCCTTCAACCAATCACTTCAGCCAATCAGTCAGCTGGAACGGAGCCACCAGTGCTCCAGGAGAGGGCTTTGAGATTGGGGCACTTTTGAGGTTTGAGAGCTTCGAGGTGGTGGGAGAGTGCCTCTGTAGTGACCTCGCTTACACTAGCTTACACTAACAAAGAACAAACAGAAGACGTAAGATGTAAGCCATTTATAAATATGTGTGTAAATATCTGTAGCTTTCTGCCAAGGGTTACAGAAATAGCTAACAGAAAATGCCTGTTGAAAGTGGCAGCCTGAGGTACAGTCAAAGGATTAGTATTAGGATAGTTGGGGTAGCTCTTAATATTTCCCTTCATGCTGTTTTTATAGAACACATTCCAATACCTGAATCAGGATTAGTGTTCTAGAACATGGGTCTACACCTGAATCAGGATTACAGTAATGTTCTAGAACATGGGTCTACACCTGAATCAGGATTACAGTAATGTTCTAGAACATGGGTCTACACCTGAATCGGGATTACAGTAATGTTCTAGAACATGGGTCTACACCTGAATCAGGATTACAGTAATGTTCTAGAACATGGGTCTACTGTATACCTGAATAAGGGTTACAGTAATGTTCTAGAACATGGGTCTACTGTACACCTGAATAAGGGTTACAGTAATGTTCTAGAACATGGGTCTACTGTACACCTGAATAAGGGTTACAGTAATGAATAAGGTAGATGGAATAGCAGCTTTGACTGTGAAACTGCAGGGGGATTGGTGGGCTCAACTGGGTGGCAGCTGAACTCTTGAACTCTGCTAGCCGAGAACGGCATGAGTCAAACACACACACACACACACACACACACACAAACACACACACACACACACACACACACACACACACACACACACACAAACACACACGCTATACCTGCCAAACCCTCGCCTGGATAACCTGACCCGGACACTCATCTGTGGTACTGCTGAGCAGCTTGGCCCCTATCTGTTGACAAAACACACACACACACACACACACACACACACACACACACACACACACACACACACACACACACACACACACACACACACTCACACAGACTATCAAGGAGAGACAAAAAAAACATACTGTAACAAAACTGCTAGTCATGCAAATTAGCCTGTAAGCCTAGCAAATGACCTGTCACAGGGTGGGGATGGTATGTCTGAGTGTGTGTGGTATCTGGAGGGAGTAGCCGTCAGCCCTGTGGGAATGTAAATGACAGGTGTGTGTGTGTGTGTGTGTGTGTGTGTGTGTGTGTGTGTGTGTGTGTGTGTGTGTGTGTGTGTGTGTGTGTGTGTGTGTGTGTGTGTGTGTGTGTGTGTCATATGAATACACTGTAAGTGTGT
>NC_137925.1:12398576-12403576 GCF_963457725.1 Sprattus sprattus
TGTTCCTGCTCCTGCCCCTGGTCCTGCTCCTGTTCCTGCTCCTGCTCCTGCTCCTGCCCCTGGTCCTGGTCCTGGTCCTGGTCCTGGTCCTGGTCCTGGTCCTGGTCCTGGTCCTGGTCCTGGTCCTGGTCCTGGTCCTGGTCCTGGTCCTGCTCCTGCTCCTGCCCCTGGTCCTGCCCCTGCCCCTGGTCCTGGTCCTGGTCCTGGTCCTGGTCTTGGTCCTGGTCCTGGTCCTGGTCCTGGTCCTGGTCCTGGTCCTGGTCCTGGTCCTGGTCCTGCTCCTGGTCCTGCCCCTGGTCCTGCCCCTGGTCCTGGTCCCGGTCCTGGTCCTGGTCCTGGTCCTGGTCCTGGTCCTGGTCCTGGTCCTGGTCCTGCTCCTGCTCCTGCACAGCAGCCTGGCAAAGTTCACAGGAGAGAGCTAGCCCACAGGCTGAGAGGGGAGTACAGGCACTTGAAGGAGAAAAGAAACCCTCTTTGTTATGATTTGAAATAAAACCATCTCTTCCTCTCCATCGCCCTCGTTCTCTTCATCAATCTGTCTCAGTTGTTTTCCTCCCCTCCCCTCCCCTCCTCTCCCCTCCCCTCCTGACTCTCTCTCGCCTCTCCTCCCTTCCCGGCTCTCTCTCGCCTCTCCTCCCCAGTGAGGTTTGCCGTCTTTAGCAGTTGTCTGTGGTGTTGTGTGTTTGGCATGAAGAGCCGCCGATCCTGGCATCGGCCGTCCGTGTTTCTCTGGAAGTGGAGCTGTTGCAGCCTGCCTCTGTCTGCCTCTGACAGCTGAGCCTGGGTCCTGGAAGAGAGGAGCCCATGCTGCTTCAAGCGCTGGAGCAGGAGAGAGAAAAGAGAGTATGCAAATGTAATTATTTATCATGATCCGATAAAGGTAATTGAGTTTGAATTTTATAGAGAAACAGAGAGACAGACAGACAGACAGAATCACAGACAGGCAGACAGACAGACAGACATGTCCTGTCAGGCTCAGCAGTCACCCGTGGCTTGTGCCCTACATGATATCCTACCCTTTGAAATCAAATCTTGATTTTTGTTTATGACTTTGTGATTGACGTGGGCTTCCTCTGGTGAGACTCTGTGTAAACAGTTGCAGGGGGGATTAGTGTTAGCTGCAGGCCCTTCTCTCTGGATGTGTGGAGACAGACAGCACAGGGCTCCCATGACGAGCCAGCCAGGTAGGCAGGCAGGCCTCTGGGTGCCAGCGTCGGTGTGAGCCTCTGTGTTCCACCGATCGAGCTGGCAAGAAGACAGGTAGGCAGAGAATGAGACAGAGGGAGAAAGAGAGAGGGAGAAAGAGAGAAGGAGAAACAGAAAGAATGGGGGAATGCCAGAGCCCCGAGCCGCAGGGAACAGAGTGTGTGTGTGTGTGTGTGTGTGTGTGTGTGTGTGTGTGTGTGTGTGTGTGTGTGTGTGTGTGTGTGTGTGTCTGTGTGTGTGTGTGTGGTGTGTGTGTGTGTGTGTACGATGAGGCAGAGCTGAGGTGTGTGCTTCAAAACCACAAACATGTCGTCAGCTCCTCAGCATCTCAGGCCTTCACCGGGAGCCGCGAGGCGTGAGGAGGAGCTGCTTAATGGGGAGAAACACCGTCACTCACCGCCCACTCTCACCACAGATCAGACACACACACACACACACACACACACACACACACACACACACTCACTAACACACACACACTCACCACCCACTCTCACCACAGATCAGACACACAGGACCGGAGCTTCTCACTAACACACGCACACTCACTACAGTATTTCTCTGTTCCTAAAACACATTTTTTCAAAGCATGCCTCGGTTTCTCTTAGCTCTAAACACAAATCCCAAAACCACTCACACTGAATGCAAAACCCTTTATATCTCCTGCAAAAGGCCACTTTGGTTTCAAAACACTATTATGTCACCTCAAAAGGGCATTTTGTTTTCAAACAACAAACACAGACCATTATTTGAGTAGACATTCTAAGCATTGATTGAACACTGATGTGCTCAATGGAAAACACTACTATGAAATGGGAAAACACTAGTATGAAGGCCTTATCAGGAGTATTATGCCTTTTCATCTCCAGTGTTACTGTACGCTTTCTTCTGTTGTAAAATATTGTAACTGTATAATGTTTTAACTCAAAAATGAAAGAAAAATGTAAAATAATAAAAGGACAAAAAAACTAGACTGCATCCTGTTCTTGCTCAAGACAATATCGACAATTGTTGTGTTGTGAAACATCTGAAAATACAGTTTGATTTGAACATTTGATTGGATTACAATACAGTACAGTAATGTTTCTGTGCTGATAGGACGTAATCAGTTGTGGAAACATATATGACTTACTTGCACATAGTCATATCATACTGTAATTGTTTGACTCTATCAGAGTTTCTGTCAAAAGGCACCCTGTACACCTGCTTCATTCTCGAGATGTTCTGCCTTAGAACATGGTCCACTGTGGCTAGGCTCTTTGTATTGATGTTTAGGAATATGTCTTGGTCATCAATGGTTGCACTTTGTATTTGTTTACGTATACTGTAATTTTACAAATACAGTACAATGTAAAATATTCTACAGTAAAATACAAGAATACTATGCTCCTGATACAGTAAGGCATTCAAACTAGTGTTTTACTGTCATAGTAGTGTTTCTTACCCATTCTCTCTTCTGAATGTCTGGAGAATCGGTGCAACTGAGAAGCGGCTTATGTTTGGTTGAACCCTCTGGCCAGCCTTGCCAGCCTCCTGCATGGTCAAACCCATGTTGACCACATGGTTGAACACATTGGCCTGAATCTCATCAGAGATACAGTAATGGCTCTCCGTCTTGCTCTTCCTCTTCATCATTTTCCTCCTCCTCCTCCTCCTCTTACTCTCACTCCTCTGCCCCTCTGATCACCGCTCACTTCAATGTTGCCATAAATTGTTCTCCAAACTAGGAGCTAAAGTTTTGATTTCAAATTGCACAACAGCTTTGGAAATGGAAGTTTTGTCATTTGATTAGCAGTGTTTTCTGTTTGAACACAATGAGGTTTTGGCATTGATGAAGCATGCAAAGTAGAGAGGATGGTGTTTAGTGTTTTGAAGAAAATGTGGTTAACAATTGAAAACTGTGTCTAAAGCAGAGAATTGTGTGTTGTGGTTTGAAGAAAGTGCGGTTAACAATTGAAATCTATGTTTAAAGCAGAGAATTGTGCTTAAAGTTTAGCAGAATTGGTTTAGGGAGTTGGCACTTGGGTTTAGTGTTCAGAGAAACCGAGGCATGTTTTGAAAAAATGTGTTTTAGGAACAGAGAAATACTGTAAACACACATTCACTAACACACTCTCACTAACACACACATTCACTAACACACTCTCACTAACACACTCTCACTAACACATTCTCACTAACACACACACTCACTAACACACCGACACTCACTAACACACTCAACTCACTAACACACTCTCACTAACACACACACACGCACTTACACACTCTCACTAAACACACATTCACTAACACACTCTCACTAACACACACACTCTCACTAACACACACACACTCACTACACACACACTCACTAACACACTCTCACTAACACACACGGCTGCAGGACACAGTAAAGACATGATGATGAAATATCTAAGGCCCATCAGATAGCCCTTTTCCACCAAAGCTGGTTCTGGGCTGGTTCTGGGCTGGTTCCGGGCTGGTTCTGGGCTCTTTGGTTTTCCACCAAAAAAAAAACTGGCTCCGGTTCCAAAAAACAGGTTCTAACTCAGCACCAACTTTTAGGTGGGCCAGAAACAAGAACCGGTGACGTCGGGGTTCTCCCCTAGGTTATGGGCGGAGCTACCCCACCAGAAACAGAAATTTCTGCCGCCATTTTTTCCCCACCGTCAACTGAGTAAAAACGGTGAAAACGTAAATGAAAAATCCAGGGACAACAGACCAAATAACAAATTAAAAATAATAAAGAAAGCTTTCATTCATCAAAATGTTTTGGTTTGTCTGCCTAGTATACATTAACTCTTTCAATCGGACTTGTTTTTTGTGTATGTTATCACACTTAAAATTAGCTGTTGACCTAGCAAGTTTGTGAAGCAGTTAGCTAACTAGTACTAACTGCCTTGAGGTACTGCTACAGTTGTTATGCTAGTCAACCATCATGAGCTGCATTGTCAGTCGTTTGATCTACGTGGGAAAATATAGAAAACCCATTGCCAAGTAAACAAAACATTAACTAAAGCTTGTATGGTACTGCATGGTATTAAAAAATGAAACATAATAGAAGTTTTATCGACATTAGTTTGCCTTCTCCCTGGAAGAAAACCACTTGTTAATAACTAGTAACATGTCAAAACATTCGAAAATGTCCAGCTAGGACAGCGGAGGCGTATGACGTGATTTAAAGACGTAGCTAGCCCTACTCTGGCTCTCAGTCGGTGGAAAAGCGATCCGGTTCCAAGATAAGCACCAGCACCGAACCGCATAAGCACCTGCCCAGAACCAGCCCAGAGCCAGCTTTGGTGGAAAAGTGGTAAAATATATCATGGAATTCTAAAATCTGCCATTGTTGAAGAATGCATTCTTTTCATAGAATGTTCAACACTCAACCGCGGAAGGGTTAACTATTACTCTAAATAACTGGATAAAGAAGTGACCAGAAGGGATGAACTAGGCAGGTAAACGTGGACTGGCAGATGTGCAAGCAGGAATGCATGCATTAGAATCCATTATCAGATCTGCTGCAACAAATCCAACTATATATATTTTGTAAGTCTACCTGATAATCCTATATCATGCTATATACAGCCGCGGAAAAAATTAAGAGACCACTTCAAAGTTATCAGTTTCTCTGGTTTTACTATTTATTGGTATGTGTTAAAGTAAAATGTACATTTTAGTTTTATTCTATAACCTACTGGCAACATTCCTACCAAATTTCAAATAAAAATATTGTCGTTTAGATCATTTATTTGCAGAAAAATGACAATTGGTCAAAATAGCAAAAAAGATGC
>NC_137925.1:12422143-12424643 GCF_963457725.1 Sprattus sprattus
AGCCCATCGCTCGTCTGAAGCCAATCTGAAGCGCTGCTTAATTAGAGGCAGGATCCGGGCCCCTAAAGACACCCTACGCTGTGCTCCGCTACTCCTGCCAGCTCCATACCATCACTCCCCTTGGCAATATGAAACACACCATCACAGGAGAGGCTGCCTCCCCCCCACCTCCTCCTCCTCCTCCTCCTTCTCCTCTCTCTCTACCCCACTCTCACTCCCTCTCTTTTCCTCTCTCTCTTCCTCCCTCTCACTCTCTCTCTCGCTCTCAACCCCACTCTCTCCCTCCCTCTCTCTGTCACTCCACCCCACTCTATCCCTCTCTATCTCTCCCTCTCTGCCTCCCTCCCTCCCTCTCTCTCCTCTCCCTCTCTCCACCCCACACTCTCCCTCCCCCTCTCCCTCTCTCTTGCGCTGTGTTTCTCTCATCTTCCTTTCTTCTCTCTTATTATGTCTTTCTCTTTGTCCTCCCATCAGGTGTCCCTCATCTTCACCTCTCTTTGCCATTCTGTTCTCCCACTCATCTATTACTTTGTTGAAATGAAAGGAAGTGTGTGTGTGTGTGTGAGTGAGTGTGAGTGTGAGTGTGAGTGTGTGTGTGTGTGTGTGTGTGTGTGTGTGTGTGTGTGTGTGAGAGAGAGAGAGAGCTGTGGGTCTGGACTTGCCAGGCAGCACCTGCTCTTGATCGTCCTGACTGAGGAAAGTCCCCTTCCATGTGGGTGGGGTGGGCCACACACACACACACTGACATTACACCAGATCACACACACACTCAGACCCATGCACTAATGAGTGCCCCCTCACACACACACACACATACATCCACAGACACATGTGGTATGCTGTATAGACAAGGAGACATCCTCACTCACTCACTCACACTCACACACACACACACACACACACACACACACACGCATGCACACACACACACGCATGCACACACGCGTATGCAAGCACGCACGCACACTAGGGATGTGCATCTCATCACTGAGAAAGATGCGATACACATCTTGATGCACTGCCAACGATCCGATACATTAAAGATACATAAAAGCAGCTACTAATGCGATACGATACGATTCACCCTATTGCGATGCAGTACGATTCGACACGATGCGATTCGACACGATGTGATTCGACACGATGCGATTCAACAAGGTGCGATACAAAATAATGCAATTTTATATTATTCATAATGATTCATTTATTTGCCATACAACAAATCATTAAAAAGGTATCTGACAAATATAACATGTATATGTACGTGTGTAGTGTTCTCTAAATGTCTTATTTTTTTTTTAACTGTAGGCCTACCAAGCAGTCACAACACAGTTTGCTTCATCCTAACATGTGGATCAAATGCCTCACGCAATCAATTTAACTTATTTGCCCTATTTTAAGGTTTTTCTTTAGGTTTTGAGTTGATCACGTGATCAGGATGAAGAAAAAAGTATAATGGAGACTAGCTGCTAGATTTCCTTTTCCAATTTAAGGAAGGCACAGGTAAATTCAAGTAACAAATAGAGAGTTTAGCTACGGTATATGGAGTATATTCTTACCTCTTCTCCAATCATCACCTCTGCTATTATCTTTAAAAATACCATGTCCTTGGTGCCATGGTCTTCCAAGAAAGCCAGGTCTTTGAACGTGGTTCAAGCGCCAGTGTTGTGTCTGAACGCGTTCATTGAATGAAAGTTCATGAACTCGTTCATAATTTTGGTGAAAGTGAACTGAACGTAGGGTATTACTGTCTGATTAACGATACTGTGAGCGTAATCATTCTGGTGTCTGAGAACTGCACGTTCACTCTTTTTAATTTCGTTCAATAAGGTGCTAGATTTCTAGAGACTTCCATGCGAAAAACACCGTTAGTAATAGTCGCTTATCCCACTGTCTATTCCTGTGAGAGCCCCGAAGTTGTGTAGAGGCCGAGAGCGGTATTGCAGACAGATAGTGATTTTAGAAAAGTTATAGACTTCACGAGAAGCGGCCATTAACAGCAGTGGAGATGAGAGCGCGTTTAAGAAACAGTAAGAGAGGTGGAATCTATCTAAATATAAAATGATTGGTCTTGTATTGAGATTATACCGATACAAAAATGTTAGAACCGATGCATCGCGATTCATCTCACATTGTATCCGCTCCACACTTTTTTGATCCGGGCCATCGTATCGTGAACTTTTATGCCGGTGCATCGTGGCGAACCGGTGAATCTTCCCATCCCTAACGCACACACACACACACACACACAGCCCTCTCTATACATCCTGTATAGTCATTCCTGGGTGGAAAATTATAGTTGTTAACTTTTTTCTTTGTCTGTCAATTACCCTCTGCCAGTATGGCAGGTATGTTTAAGTTTCTGATGGTGGTGAGGACTAGTTACAAACAAAAGCACATAAAGACACCCTCTGCCCTCTCTTGTCCGATGCCCTCTGCCACCACCCAGCCCTCTGCCCTCTCCTGTCCGATGCCCTCTGCCACCACCCAGCCCTCTGCT
>NC_137925.1:12432143-12434643 GCF_963457725.1 Sprattus sprattus
GAGGCGAGGAGAGGAGAGGAGAGGAGAGGAGAGGAGGGGAGAGGAGAGGAGAGGAGAGGAGAGGAGAGAGGCGAGAGAGAGAGGAGAGGAGGAGAGAGCGAGGAGAGGAGAGGAGAGGAGAGAGGCGAGGAAAGGAGAGAGGCGAGGAGAGAGAGGAGGAGAGGAGAGGAGAGAGGAAGAGGGGAGCGGAGAGGCGAGAAAGTGAAAGCGGCACATTGACGTCTGGGCCGGGCCGGGCAGGAATGCTGAAGAATGGCCCACTTGTGCAGCTCCTTATCACCCCTTTAAAAACAATACCAGAGCCAGCGGGGTCCACCGGCAGATACCTGCGGCCCGCAACAGAAAAGCCCAGAGTAAACATTCCACTGGGCCGTGTTTGACCACCCGCTCTTCGCTCTCTCCTTCTCTCTCTCTCATCTACACTCCTCTCCTATCTTCTCCCTCTCCTGTCCTGTCCCTCTCTCCTATCTACACTTCTCTCTTCTCTCTCTCTCTCATTTACACTCCTCTCTTCTCTTCTCCTCTCCTCTCTCTACACTCCTCTCCTTTCTTCTCTCTACACTCCTCTCCTCTTCTCTCTCTCTCCTCTCTTCTCCACTCCTCTCCTCTCTTCGCTCTACACTCCCTCTCCTCTCTTCTCTCTCCTCTCTCTTTCTCTCCTCTCTCTCTCTTTCTCTCCTCTCTCTCTTCTCTCTCTCTCTCTCTCTCTCTCTCGCTCTCTCTCTCTCTCTCTCTCTCTCTCCTCTCTCCTCTCCTCTCACAGGCCTGCTGAGGGCCGTCCGTACCCCGTTACAGCACGCTGAACCTCCAGCCAGGGCCTCTCCGCTTACCTGTCCTCTGCTAGGACCTCTCTACCCCCCCCCCCCAACCCACAACCCCAACCCCCCCCCCCCTCTTTCCTTCCTTTTCTCTTTCTTTGTTCTTCACTCATTCTCTCTTTCTTCTTCTCCGTCTCGCTCTTCTTGTCCTCCCCGTCCTCTTCTTTTATCTCTTCTTCAGAGGTAAAGTGATAAGGTTGTTTCCTGTTTGACTTTCCATCCCGAGGCTTATCTGTTCCACTTAGACTCCATCCTCTTGTTCTTTCAGTCCTGAAACAAAAGCCCCTCTCTCCTTCTGTCTCTCTCTCTCTCTCTCTCGCTCTCTCTCTCTCTCGCTCTCTCTCCCACATCGTTTTCTCGTCAAAGTGAAAACCGCTGGCGTGTCCTGATCTTCATCTGAGCACCACTTTTGACTTCATAGAAGAAAAAAAAAAATCAGCCACAGCTAAGAGGGGAAAAAAAAAGACCTGTGCTAGATTCAAACACAAACCTGCATTGTTGTGGGCAGACCTACAGTAAGGCCTGGAATAGACATCCATTATGTACCCCCCCCCCCCCACACACACACCTACAGCCTCTGCCACATCCTCCACCCCAACCAACCACCACCACTTTTGATCTACTGGATCTGTGCGCATGGCAGTGTGATCCCAAAATGTGCGCGCAAGCACACACACACACACACTCTCCACACACACACACACACACATACATACACAGACAGGCACACACAGGCACACAAGAACACACACACACACAGACACACACACATAGTTGAACGCCTCGGTGGGGAGGTTTGCTGTCGTTCCAACCCAACGGGGTGCATTTGAACAGCTCCGCTTGAGATCAGATACGACAGGAGACCAACAATCGCTTCTCTTTTCACCCACGAAGGTGGGGGGGGGGGGTGGACGGGCCGGGGGGGGCGGGGGGGGGGACAGGAGGGGGGGCAACTTCTCATAACACTGCCGGGAGACAATCGGACATTTGTGGAGGATGATATGATGAGAGGGGGGAAAAAAAAGAGAAAGAAGAAAAAAAGAATACGAGTGCAGGGAAAAGAATCATTCCCATTGTGGTGGAGTCCCGGTTATCTGTGGCGTTGCTTGTCAGGACCACCACCACAGCGCCTCTCCCAGAGCTTCCGACGCGGTTCATCAGGATCTTATCAGAGGTCTTCACACTGTGGCACACTGTCTCACAGTGCTGTACAGGAGGGGGAACTCACACACACACACACACACACACACACACACACACACACACACACACACACACACACACTGTCTCACAGTGCTGTACAGGAGGGGGAATCCCCTGCAGAGGGTGCCCAGTGCGAGGAGTGGAGGCCTGGCCACGCTCGACAACCACACACACACACACACACACACACACACACACACACACACACACAAGTACACAATTACACACGTACACACACACACACACACGTACACAATTACACACATACACACACACACACACACACACACACACACACACACACACACACACACACACACACACAACCACACACATACACACACATACACAGACACAGACACAGACACAGACACACAGACACACACACACACACACACACACGCACACATACACACACACACACCCACACACACAAACACACACACTTCCCTCTGTGGAGTGCAGCAGGAAGAGGACAC
>NC_137925.1:12452143-12454643 GCF_963457725.1 Sprattus sprattus
AACGCAGATCAAATCACAGCTTCATCTACCTTCTTCCCTCTCCCCTTCACTTTGATGAAACTGTTCACACTTGGCACGGAATGGAGCCGCCCGCACCACCGGAGTACATTTTGGGCTGAACGAACAGCTGGAGGACGAGAGCTCACAAGATGTCGCCTGTCCATCAACATGAGGTGAAAGGTGAGGGGTGAGGGGTGACAGGGGTGAGGGTGAGGGGTTAGAGGTCAAAGAAGTGGTTGCTTTATCAACTCCACCGCTTAATTGGGGGATTAGAGTAACAGGATTGCACACCATTGCAACACACACACTCACACTCACACACACACACACACGCACGCACACACACACACACGCGCACACACACACACACACAAACACCCACACACAAACACACACACACACACGCACACACACACACACACACACACACACTTTCGGAGCTTGTGAGGTCTCACACACATCACACAGACAGCCACAGTGGTGATAGTGCCTGAGATCCCCCAGCTGAGTGCCCGTTGAGTACAAGGGGAGTTTGAGTCCTTGCTTGACCTCAGTACTGTGTGCACATGGACGTATCACCAAGCTTCCTCCATCAGTGGCCATCAACCAGGCAGAGCCAAAACATACCCCCTGTCTTCACAAAGATATCAAAGATTGATGGGATACTTTTTTTCCTGTTATAAATGCTTTCTAGTTTGACCTGACCAGAAGGTATCAGCAGGGCTGTCCACAGCATTGCACTCTCAAAGCCTTCTCTCACGGTCTCTTCTTTTTGATCTAATCCCCTCGCTCTCTGGTTCTCTCTCTCCCTCTCTCCTTCTCCCTTTCTCTCTGCCCCCCCCCCTCCTCTCTTTCCTGATCCCCAGCACCACCCCCTCCTCCTCTGCTCTGCTCTGCTCTGCTCTGCTCTGCTGTGCTGTGCTGTGCTGTGCTGTGCTGTGCTGTGCTGTGCTGTGCTGTGCTGTGCTGTGCTGTGCTGTGCTGTGCTGTGCTGTGCTGTGTGCTGTGCTGTGCTGTGCTGTGCTGTGCTGTGCTGTAGTGTGTGCTGTGCTCTGCTGTGCTGTAGTGTGTGCTGTGCTCTGCTGTGCTGTGCTGTGCTGTGCTGTGCTGTGCTGTGCTGTGCTGTGCTGTGCTGTGCTGTGCTGTGCTGTGCTGTGCTGTGCTGTGCTGTTCTGTTCTGTTAGTTGGTGAGGCGGGTGCTGTAGTGTGTGCTGTGCTGTGCCGTGCCGTGCCGTGCCGTGCCGTGCTGTGCTGTGCTGTCGTGTGCTGTAGTGTGTGCTGTGCTGTCGTGTGCTGTTGTGTGCTGTCGTGTGCTGTGCTGTGCTGTGCTGTGCTGTGCTGTGCTGTGCTGTGCTGTGCTGTGCTGTGCTGTGCTGTGCTGTCCTGTGCTGTTCTGTTAGTTGGTGAGGCGGGTGCTGTAGTGTGTGCCATGGGACCTGTGGCTCCTCCAGACCAGCGTGAGATGAAAGCTGTGGAGAGGCGGCAGATGAAAAGGCGCATAGCAGACGACTTGGCACCCTCCGAGTTCCCCAGGACACACACACACACACACACACACACACCCTCTGAGTTCCCCAGGGGACCTTAAGCTCAACCGCTATTACAGGGCGCTGACACATTCCCCAGCATCCTCCCTCCCTCCCTCCCATCCATCTCCCTCCCTGGTCACGACCTGAAACGGCCCCTTCCATCACCCCCTGTGACTGCCTCTCTCTCTCTCTCTCTCAATCTTTCTCCCATATCTCCCTCTCTCTCGCTCCCATCTCTCTCTGTCTCTCCATCTTTCTCCCATATTTCCCTCTCTCTCGCTACCATCTCTCTGTCTGTCTCTCTCTCTCCCATCTCTCTCTCTCTCCATCTTTCTCTCATATTTCCCTCTCTCTCGCCTCCCATCTCTCTCTGTCTGTCTCTCTCTCTTCCATCTCTCTCTGTCTCTCTCTCTCTCCATCTTTCTCCCATCTCTCTCTCTCGCTCCCATATCTCTCTGTCTCTCTCTCTCTCCCATCTCTCTCTCTCTCTCCATCTTTTTCCCATCTCTCTCTCTCGCTCCCATATCTCTCTGTCTGTCTCTCTCTCTCTCTCTCCCATCTCTCTCTCTCTCTCCATCTTTCTCCCATATTTCCCTCTCTCTCTCTCTGTCTCTCTCTCTCTCCATCTTTCTCCCATCTCTCTCTCTCTCTCGCTCCCATCTCTCTCTCCTTTTCTCCCTCCCATCTCACTCTCCCTCAGTTTAGTTTCCAAATTCAGAAGTGCACTATTAGACTCTGTCACTTGTATTGCCAAAGCAGACATAAAAATACAAAGAAGAAGACATGAGACCCTAAAAGTATATGGGGAGGTAGAGTAGGTGCAGTAAAATTAACCGTATTGGTAAACGGTTAGCAGTAGTACTTCAGTGATTTATTTATGAAAGCTGTAGAATAGGCAGGATTTTGTCAGTGAGTGCATTTGTGTGCATGTGTATCTCTCTGCATGCTCTGTGTGCTTGCGCGCATGTGTG
>NC_137925.1:12464643-12467143 GCF_963457725.1 Sprattus sprattus
AAAAGACGGAATTGAGATGCAGGAGAGAAGAGTGGCAAAGACAGAAAAAGGGAGGAAAGTAAGATGGAAGACATGACGAGACCCGAAGGACGTGAAGACGGGAGAGACGTCTGGAAGAGACGAGAGAAGAGTAGCAGAGTGGTGAGAAAAGAGGTGAACTGTTGATGGAGGAGAGGAAACGAGGAGGAGGAGAAGAGAGTGATTGAGAGCAGAGAAGTGAGGAGATGGGAGGATGAATGAAGGGATGACGGGGAGGAGGAGAAGAGAGTGATTGAGAGCAGAGAAGTGAGGAGATGGGAGGATGAATGAAGGGATGACGGGGAGGAGGAGAAGAGAGTCATTGAGAGCAGAGAAGTGAGGAGATGGGAGGAGAGTGAAGGGATGACGGGGAGGAGGAGAAGAGAGTCATTGAGAGCAGAGAAGTGAGGAGATGGGAGGATGAATGAAGGGATGACGGGGGAGTGAGAGAACTGGAGCTGAGACGCTGTGATGAGAAAACAAAGATCAAATGAAAACATTACAGCCTGTGTGACAACGAACAAAGAGAGGGAGACAGCTGGAGAAGAGAGAAAGCAGCGGAGAATAGAGAGAACAGAGTAGGAAGAGAGAGAGCAGTGGAGGTAGAGAGAGAGCAGTGGAGGAGGAGAGATAGCAGTGGAGGAAGAGAGAGAGCAGTGGAGGAGGAGAGAGAGCAGCAGAGGAGGAGAGAGAGCAAAGGAGGAAGAGAGAGAGCAGTGGAGGAGGAGAGAGAGCAGCAGAGGAAGAGAGAGAACAGAGGAGGAAGAGAGAAAGCAGTGGAGAAGAGAGAGCAGCGGAGGAAGAGAGAGAACAGAGGAGGAAGAGAGAGAGCAGTGGAGGAGGAGAGAGAGCAGCAGAGGGAAAGAAAGAGCAGTGGAGAAGAAGGAGAGAGCAGTGGAGGAAGAGAGAGCAGCGGAGGAAGAGAGAGAGCAGTGAGGAAGAGAGAGCAGTGGAGGAAGAGAGAGAGCAGTGGAGGAAGAGAGAGAGCAGTGGAGGAGGAGAGAGAGCAGTGGAGGAGGAGAGAGAGAGCAGTGGAGGAAGAGAGAGAGCAGTGGAGGAAGAGAGAGAGAGCAGTGGAGGAGGAGAGAGAGAGCAGTGGAGGAGGAGAGAGAGAGCAGTGGAGATAGAGAGAGAGCAGTGGAGGAAGAGAGAGAGCAGTGGAGGAAGAGAGAGAGCAGAGGAGGAAGAGAGAGAGCAGTGGAGGAAGAGAGAGAGCAGTGGAAAGAGAGAGCAGTGGAGGAAGAGAGAGAGCAGTGGAGGAAGAGAGAGAACAGTGGAGAAGAGAGAGAGCAGCGGAGGAAGAGAGAGCAGTGGAGGAAGAGAGAGAGCAGCAGAGGAAGAGAGAGAACAGAGGAGGAAGAGAGAAAGCAGTGGAGAAGAGAGAGCAGCGGAGGAAGAGAGAGAGCAGAGGAGGAAGAGACAGAGAGCAGTGGAGGAAGAGAGAGAGAGCAGCGGAGGAAGAGAGAGAGAGCAGTGGAGAAGAGAGAGAGCAGCAGAGGAAGAGAGAGCAGCAGAGGGAGAGAGAGAGCAGTGGAGAAGGAGAGAGCAGTGGAGGAAGAGAGAGCAGCGGAGGAAGAGAGAGCAGTGGAGGAAGAGAGAGAGCAGTGGAGGAAGAGAGAGCAGATGAGAAGAGAGAGAGAGCAGCGGAGGAAGAGAGAGAGAGCAGTGGAGGAAGAGAGAGAGAGCAGCGGAGGAAGAGAGAGAGCAGCGGAGGAAGAGAGAGAGATTCATTACATATGGAACACAACATCAGATCAAAAACACGAGCAACACAGAGGAAAAGAGAGACAGAAGAAGAGAAAGACACAAAGGGAGAGAGAGGGAGAGAGTAGGAGAGACACACAGACGGAGAGAGGGAGAGAGAGGGAGAGGGAGAGAGATGTAGAGAGATGGAGAGAGAGAGAGACACACACACAGAGGCAGATAGAGAGAGACACACACAGAGGCAGAGAGAGAGGGAGAGACACACAGAGGCAGAGAGAGAGGGAGAGAGAGACACACATAGAGGCAGAGAGAGAGGGAGAGAGAGACACACACACATAGAGGGAAAGAGAGAGGGAGAGCGAGAGACACACACAGAGGCAGAGAGAGGGAGACACAGAGAGGCAGAGAGAGAGGGAGAGTGAGAGTGAAGGAAAGAAGGAGAGAAAGATAGAAAGAGACGGAGCAGACTGTAATTATGGGATGCCTTAACAGATGGTTTACCATGAAGACGACCACATATGGGCAAATATGCCTCAGCACCATTCCACCAGAGACTCCACCATATCTGCCCCTCGTCTGGAAATAGGCTGCCCCCCCTACACACACACACACACACACACACACACACACATACACGCACACATACACACACACACACATAAATACACACACACACTCACACGTACACACACACAAACATAAATACACACACACACACACACACACACATACACACACACATACACGCACACATACACAAACACATAAATACACACAC
>NC_137925.1:12472143-12474643 GCF_963457725.1 Sprattus sprattus
ATAATTTCCTGATAACGTAATAACCCTGATAATGTAATAAAAAAATCCCTCATAAGTCCCTAAAAGATGTAATAAAACCTGATAATGTAATAATATCCCAATAATGTAATAAAGTGCATTTCCCAATAATGTAACAATCGCCATACCAATAATGTAATAAAATGTTACATTAATTGGAAGTTATTACATTATCAGGTTAGCCTCAATTTTGCAGAACCTGATAATGTAATAAATTCCTGATATTGTAAAAACTTTGGTCAGTGCTGAAATGTTGGGACACCAGTTATTCAGACCAAGTAGTGATGCTGTGTAGACAACCACCCACTATTGTTTTGCTCATATTTTGATCCCAATGGAATAGGCCTTTAGCCTCGCAAGCCAAACCTGTACAGCAAGAAGCTGTACAAGGGTCTGGCACAACACGATTTTCAGTGTGGGCGGGATTAACGGTTGTCTGTTAAGTTGCCTCTGCACGCAATGCCACACAATAGGAATGGCGCTACAACCAATCCGAGCGACTGACGAATGACAAAAGACGATTTGATTGGCCTGGTACAGTGTAATTTTTAAGGGACATTGCCACACAAAATCAAAAGAGAATTTGATATAAATCAAATAGCGAAATGTCAGCTATTGATGATCAATGAGGACTTAGAAACTCAATGTTCTATGTGCCCATTAGCTGCCGGTCTATAACATACCAAAATGTTCTCATTATTTCTCTATTAGTTCATTACCACTGACTGAATATCCCTTTCACCATTGTAAAAATTGTGCATTCGCAATCATATAAAATATATACTGTATCTGCTAATAGTGAAGCAGCAGGTCTCTGGACAGCTTCACTGTTTGGACCTCTGAAACTGGAGACCTGATGCTACAGCACCAACCAAAGTTATTACAATATCAGGTAATTATTACATTATCAGGTTTTGCAAAATTGAGGCTAACCTGCACTTTATTACATTATCGGGGTATTATTACATTATCAGGTTTTATTACATCTTTTAGGGACTTATGAGGGATTTTTTATTACATTATCAGGGTTATTACGTTATCAGGAAATTATTACATTATCAGGTTCTACATGGCCTGTAAACAGAAGCAAGTAAATTATGGAGCTGCGGTTTTTCTGGAAAAAAAGCACTATAGCGTTTACATTTCTCAACCGATTTCACTTGTTGAGTTGAGTTGTTTTTATATTCAAGGGTATATGATCTATGTGGAGTACCAAAACGTTTTGTTTCCATGTTACTTAGAATCTCGATACTTAGCTATAATTGCCATATACATACATGTCTGATAATCGCTGCTGGACGCTCACTGTTCTTGTGCTACCACAGCTCATTCACTTTGAAATACTGAAAAGAAATTTTAATTAGCGAAATAGTGCATCTTTAACTACTAATCATTGACAATCATTGAGTAAAATCTTTCCAAACAGTCGAGGATTACTCAACAAGTAGGCATGACAGTCCTTGCAGGTTATGTGCTTAAAAATTGAACTGGGTATCGTATTATACGGCTCTTCAGAATGTTCTGCTGATTTGAATGGGCCATCCAAACGTTCGCAGGTCTTTACATTCTTTATTGTCACCGCTGCTAAAAAGGTAATAACCACTGTCATTGGCAACGGGTTTTGTATAAAAGATGACATATTCGTGCTTCTAATTCTCATCATTTTGCAAGTAGTCGGGTCATTTAACGTAACGGAAAGTCATTGTAACTTGAAGTCAGCAAGTAATGAGTTGTTACGCAACACCTGAAACTTAAGAGTTCTATTTGCCTGAAGAACAATTTTTTCTAAGTGGAAATCACAAAACGGCCACAAAATCGTTAAACGGTATAGCTAAATCTCTCCCGGTACTGTTGCACGGTATATGCCGTCATACTGCACAGCCCTAGTGTGCTTGTGTGTCTCACCTTTCGGACATAGCTGACCAGGGCCGGAGTGGGGCCACTTTTCAGCCCGGGAATTTCAGGCCCATGACCGGCCCACTTTTTCCATGGTAGCGGAAATTGGATAAATGAAGCAACAGTTCAGCTCTTACTATTCTGATTTTTTTTTTTTATCAATACCATGGTTCAACAAATAATGTAAAGGTTAAATAATAATCCACTTAAACTGAGAAGTCAACAAAAAATATTCCGCTATTCCACAAGGATAGGTTGATAATTAACAAAAGCAGAAATAAATAAATAAATAAATAAAGCATTTGAAACCTATCCCACTCTTCAACAATGAGGATATTGATCTAATGTTTACAGTTCAACTCACAGTACAGTAAACAGTTACATTGGGAATAGCACCAACAGCATCTACAGCATCAGTAACTGCCTAAGCATTGCACTGGTTTCAGCCACTTTATCTATAACTGTGTCACTGCTTCTAGACATGAGGATTTCCTTTTCTGTGCACATTAACATGAAATCCTCCAAGTTCTCCTGACTCAATGAGCTTCGAAACTTATTCTTCACAAATGTTAGGGTTTGGAAAGCT
>NC_137925.1:12479643-12484643 GCF_963457725.1 Sprattus sprattus
CCACACACACACACACACACTCATAAGTAATGTGTATGACACAGGCACCACAAAAGGTCTTGGACACCACTCAGTCTAGCTATGAATAAGTGATAAAAGCAGACACACACTCACACACACACACACACACACACACACACACACACACAGACACCTCGTTCTGTTCCCTTCATTCTATCAGTCTTTCCTTCCTTCAGATATGACATCTTCTCTGACTCCCTGACCCTCCTACACAACACAGCCTCCCTCCCAGAAGGCCACAGCGGACAGTCTGAGCCACAATCACTGGTCAAGAGTGAGCACCTCCACAGGGACCCTACCAGCCATTACTACACACACACACACACACACACACACACACACACACCTACACAAACACACACACACACACACACACACACACAGAGAAAGACACACCAACATACACACACACATACACTTAAGCATACACTCTCTCTCACACACACAATGTGAGTGTCCTTCTCATGATATGCATCTACATGGTGGATAAAGAGGACGGCATAGAGAATCTAAAAAGACGGAGAAAGAAGGGAGAGGAGAGGAAGGGAGTGTAGGAGAGAGGGAGCGCATGAGAGAGGGAGGAGGAGAAAGGGAGGAGAGGAGGGGGAGTGGAGGAGGGAGAGGAGAGGAGAGAGGGAGCGCATGAGAGAGGGAGGAGAAAGGGAGGAGGTGGGGGAGTGGAGGAGAGAGGGAGTGGAGAGAGGGAGGAGGAGAAAGGGAGGCGAGGAGGGGGAGTGGAGGAGGGAGAGGAGAGGAGAGAGGGAGCGCATGAGAGAGGGAGGAGAAAGGGAGGAGGTGGGGGAGTGGAGGAGAGAGGGAGTGGAGAGAGGGGGGAGAGGAGAGAGGAAGTGGAGGAGAGAGGTAGTGGAGAGAGGGGGGAGAGGAGAGAGGGAGGAGAGGACAGAGGGAGTGGAGAGAGGGGGAGAGGGAGGAGAGGAGAGAGGGAGTGGAGGACAGAGGTAGTGGAGAGAGGGGGGAGAGGAGAGAGGGAGGAGAGGAGAGAGGGAGTGGAGAGAGGGGGAGAGGAGAGAGGGAGGAGAGGAGAGAGGGAGTGGAGGACAGAGGTAGTGGAGATAGGGAGGAGAGGAGAGAGGGAGTGGAGAGAGGGAGGAGAGGAGAGAGGGAGAAGAGGAGAGGAGAGAGGGAGGAGAGGAGAGAGGAGAGGAGAGAGGGAGGAGAGGAGAGAGGGAGAAGAGGAGAGGAGAGAGGGAGGAGAGGAGAGAGGGAGGAGAGGAGAGAGGGAGGAGAGGAGAGATGGAGATGACTAAGAGTGGTGTAAACAGTGCGGGGGCCTGTGCCTGTTCCACAGCTCAATCCTCATGCACATCAACACAACTGAAAAAACATATAGTGTTAGCTAACTATTCTATTCCATTCTATTCTATTCTATTCTCATAAGGCCTTCATAGCTTGTAATCAAAACTCTTTATTGTATCAATACAATTATAATCCTAAATGGTAATGGTAAAACCTAATAGTTTTACCTTTAACCAATCCGAGGTAAGACCGCTCTCTGAGCAGCCAATCAGATGATATTATCCACACCTGCTCCCCCTGGCCAAATCTCAAATCTCCCTGGCTGTTGCCTGAAGTTGTCATGGCAACCACCCGACAGGTAGAAGCATCACTTGAAAGAGCCTCATCAACCAACAGCACAGTCCTCTTCACATGGACGGGCGTCATGGAAACCAGCCACATCCAGTGCAAGACAAACGTGTCTGCAGCTTAACAGGTGTGTGTGTGTCTGTGTGAATGTGAATGTGAAGGGAGTAACTCCGGCTGCAGTGTAGCATAGGTGACAGTTTGGGACTTGAGTGTGTGACTGTGGCTGCATGTATGCCCAGGTTTGTATGTGAACCTTGAAGTTAGCAAGAGTGGAAGAATGCGCCTCTGTGTGTGTGTGTGTGTGTGTGTGTGTGTGTGTGTGTGTGTGAATAAGGGCGTAACTCCGGCTGCAGTGTAGCATAGGTGACAGTTTGGGACTTGAGTGTGTGACTGTGGCTGCATGTATGCCCAGGTTTGTATGTGAACCTTGAAGTTAGCAAGAGTGGAAGAATGCGCCTCTGTGTGTGTGTGTGTGTGTGTGTGTGTGTGTGTGTGTGTGAATAAGGGCGTAACTCCGGCTGCAATGTAGCATAGGTGACAGTTTGGGACTTGAGTGTGTGACTGTCGTTGCATGTATGCGCAGGTTTGTATGTGAACCCAAGTTAGCAAGAGTGGAAGAATGCGCCTGTATGTGTGTGTGTGTGTATGTATGTGTGTGTGTGTGTGTGTGCGTGCGTGTGTGTGAGCGTCTGCACACGACTGACAGTGAGTGAGGATGTGTTGACACAACCCGTCTCAGTGATCATGTAGCCTAACTGAGGACTCTCCTCCCGAGTCCCCACAACACACACAGAATTCAAAGGCAGCCGTCAGACTGTGTACAGAACAATTACTGTTGCCCTCACTGGGGCTGTGTACCACTCAGCTCTACGCTGTTATTAGCCATGACTGTGGCGGAGCTGTCACCGTGGCATGGAGCCCTATGATAATCAACGCACAGTCGGTGGCAAACAAAGACAAGCCGAGAGTGTTGGCAGATACTGCGGTGAAACCGTATGACTGGGAGTGAACGAGGGAATCCAATCTGGCATTTGCTTACACTCGTGTCATGTTTCTATCCTGCACTTATAGTTGTCGACATCATATCCTGTTAGGGAAGTCTTTTGATGTCATATCCTGTTAGGGTAGGTAGTATTTTCAACTGTGCAGCTAATATCTGTGGAACAGTAGGTGTTTTAATGTAAAAATATGAGCTACGAAGACAAAAGAGAGCCAGATGAGAAGAGCGTCCCATAATACTATCTGATCTGTATTTGGCCCACCAGCTATACAGTAGCCATAGCACTCGGACATCAAAGACATCACACGTGTGCAATGTGCATTGTGTAGCCTTTGTGTCTTTAAACATGTGTTTATGGACGTGCTTCTGCGTGTGTGTGTGTGTGTGTGGTATGTCTGTGAACATGTGCCTCAGGAAATGTCAGTAGACATGTTCAAAAGCCAGTAAATCATGACGGAGACACACACACACACACACACACGCAAGGGTGCACATTTATGACATTGCACGAGACCACACACTGTCAGTTTAAAATCTGGGGCCAAACACATCCCCTTCAAGGAAAACGCTGGCTAGTCGCTGACACACATACTTCCCCAACCACCACATACCTAACAGTCAAATCAGCTCCCATAAAATGGCGCACAAAACAACTTCCTCACGCGGTTTGGAAAGGTCTCCTCCTCACCTCAGGTTGAAGCCCCCCGTGACCCCACAGGTTAAAGGCACAGTCCACAATTCCAGCAAAAGGATATCTGAGCTTAACAGCCAATGGAATTATACCTCTCCATTTCGAATTGTATATGGCTCGGTCCGAGCCACTGGGTTTTTGTCTCATTCACAGAGCCAGGACGGTGTCTTTTTGAGTACACACACACACACACACACACACACACACACACACACACACACACACACACGAAATGGAAAGCTAGAGGACCGTGAGGAGCAATTTGCTGAATTTGACAAAAAGTGTACTGGATTAGAATCGTGGACTGCACCACAGCACAAGTGCATCCATTTGTGATTATAAGTGATCATTGTTCCTACAGCAATCTTTATAAAAGTATAGATTAATTTCATATGTAAAGCTAAACGAATTTACAGATTTTTTTTTCATTTTTAACAGAAATGTACGTTGCTATGCTCGGGGTATGAGCCACCAAAGAGGCCTGGTTCACCGTGGTGCTCAGGTGTCTGAAGAGAGTATATGAGGTTCAGCGTTGTCCTCACGTGTCTGAAGAAAGTATATGAGGCCTATATGAGGCTCACCGTTGTGCTCACGTGTCTGAAGAGAGTATATGAGGCCTATATGAGGCTCACCGTTGTGCTCACGTGTCTGAAGAGAGTATATGAGGCCTATATGAGGCTCACCGTTGTGCTCACGTGTCTGAAGAGAGTATATGAGGCCTATATGAGGCTCACCGTTGTGCTCACGTGTCTGAAGAGAGTATATGAGGCCTATATGAGGCTCACCGTTGTGCTCACGTGTCTGAAGAGAGTATATGAGGCCTATATGAGGCTCACCGTTGTGTTCACGTGTCTGAAGAGAGTATATGAGGTTCAGCGTTGTCCTCACGTGTCTGAAGAAAGTATATGAGGTTCAGCGTTGTGCTCACGTGTCTGAAGAGAGTATATGAGGTTCAGCGTTGTGCTCACGTGTCTGAAGAGAGTATATAAGGTTCAGCGTTGTCCTCACGTGTCTGAAGAAAGTATATGAGGTTCAGCGTTGTGCTCACGTGTCTGAAGAGAGTATATGAGGTTCAGCGTTGTGCTCACGTGTCTGAAGAGAGTATATGAGGTTCAGCGTTGGCTAACGTGTCTGAGATGCAGTCTCTGAGATGTCTTCTGATCCTTACTTTTCAGGGCTGGTCGCACCACAAACACATAGTCATTGACAGGTCTTTACTGCATAACCTACATATGTATGACCCACTGTACTGATTTTGATCATGACGAAATGGAGGGAAAAAATATGGCTATAGAAATAATGCAAAGAAAACCAATTCCATTGATATTCATTCACACACAAGTTCAGCTATCAGCTAATTCTAGCTAGTTAGTTCATCTCAAATGTAGGCTGGAGAGGGTATGCTACATACTGTATGACCTATATAAGATATGTTACATAGAGAGGGCTAACCCCCAAACCTCACTTAACTTCTCCTCTCCTGTCCACCCTCCTCTCTTCTCCTCTCCTCTACTGTCCTATCTTCTCCTCTCCTCTTTTCTCCCTCCTCTCCTGTCCACTCTTCTCTTCTCTTGTCCTGTCCTCTGCTTTCGTGTCCTGTCTTCTTCTCCTCTCCTCTGTTCTCCCTCCTCTCCTCTCTTCTCTTCTTCTCTCCTGTCCTCTCATCTCCTATCTTCTCTCTTC
>NC_137925.1:12492143-12507143 GCF_963457725.1 Sprattus sprattus
CACAAACAGTAGCATACTTCCTCCTTACAAATAAAGATGGATCTTGCACCGAGTGAGAAAAAAAAACAGACAGAAAGATTTTTTTTTCAATTTAAATATGAGAGGGAAATAAAGAATCTTTCACTGACCTTCTCCAGCTTTTCAAAGTGTTCCCGAAGGAACTTCATAGGCCGCTCGGGCTTGGCGATGCACAGGTTGACGATACACTCCTTCAGGATCTGCTGGATGTTGTGCTTCTGCACGAAAACTTCACAGCTCTTCAGACTTTCATCTTCTTCCAGATTGGAGGAGGAGGTGGCCATTTTATTCTCTGTCTAAGGGGAGGGGAAAGAAGGGGCAGCTCTGCATATTAACGTTTGAAGAGGAGTCAGGAGGAACTTGGTCAGTTGACATCTAACTGTTTTGAATGGCACTGCTTCATCACTGAATATGATCATCACTGATTATCACTGAATTCAATTTACCATGAAAATACTGACGTAGAAGTGCTGTTCACCTCGTGAACTAAACAACAATTGTAAAGTTAACATCTAGATCAACATCACCATCACCAGGTACGCCTTTTAAGGCAATAAATAGCATTCTTCCCCTTGCCTAGGAATAAAGTCGTTATCACAAATAAGTATCACAAATAACAGCCATAGCCTACAGTTACGCTATCAATATGGGGACCCCTTAAACGGTTAGCCTCAAATTATAGCCAACGATTGTCTATAATGTTAAGCAGTGGCAGGTCATACCTGCTTAACTTCCGCCATAGTGGCAACCTCGAAAAATCCCGACAAATTGTAACCTTGCGGCTGAATTTTGGCTGATAATTCAGGTTCGGCGAGAAATACATGTGCGTAGCCCACACTATAAGACACTAAACTTTCATTCTGATTATTGCCTTCTAAGGTCAGCATCCTCGGAGGAGGTGTTGATTACTGAAGGATGGTAAGCTATTGCCGCACCTGTTTACTGTACAAATTAGCTTCCTTCAGGCTAGCGTCGTTATAATTTCATATATCGCTGAGTGAATAAAACATACACACAAACACAATATAATGTCAACACTCTCAATTAGCCTGTGTTGTGCGGCTTGGCTTTTAACATCTGTGCTTACCGTTATTTACCGGAGATGCTCACAGGCTGCGCTGGATAAGGATGTGCAAACGGTACTCGTAGCCTATGCTGCTGCCTGCTGCTGCTTTCGGCTTTCGCTCGCTTATCCCTGCGTCGGTTCCAATGACGTCAACCTGTCGCTTCATACTCAGTGCAAACCCGCTTTCTTGACACCAGAAGCAATAACGTGCGTTTACACTAGTGACAAAATTTATATTACAGGGATATTTTGAACAATGTTAATATTTAAGTGGTGTCGTGTCATTCAGTTTGAAGAGGAATGTGTGCACGATCACTGGGCAGTGGAAGGTTTTGGTGATGGCCCCAAGCATCATGAAGACTAAATGGAAAATGCTATTTTGGAAGAGTTATCTTATGTCAAAGTGAGTTTAAGATTGTTTCATTTGTAGGTCTACTTTCCAGTTGACCAGATTCATTTAACATTTTTTTCCTATAGCCTATCCTATGCAATTTCATGTTGACTGTGAGAGGCCTATTCTGTTAATTCCGAAATTAATTGATTGCTAGGTGAACTACGTGTAGATCTATGTCTAAATTTAACAATTTTGATCTAAGTATACAATTTCATTTATTTTCTGTGTAAAGTAGATTTCGTATTTTTTCAGTAGATTTTTTTTAAAGGTATTGGGTTATTATATTCCGTATTGAAATGTGAAAGGTCTCCTTTATGTAAATGTTTCTATTTTAGTCATCAACGTAATGCTTTTGCTTCTCTCATTTTAACCAACTTCTAGTCGTAAAACGATTTGTTTGTCGTAAAGGAGTGGTTGTCACAGTAACAGAGAAGTAACATCATGGCGACGGGAGATGAACGTGCTGCTGCTGGGGAGGTCTTAAAAGCATTGGCTCGGCATTTTAACTGTTTAAATGAAGACAACAAAAGCACAAGAAAACGTGCCCTCGAGACAATTAAGAAAGAAACAATAGACAAGGGCTTGTCAAGCGTTGTTTTACAGGAGATTTTCGCGAGTCTCCTGAAATCGCTCTTGAAATGCCTCTCCGACCCTATGGAAAGATGCAGAGAACTTGCCATTCAAATGATTGGAGATTTCATTCGTTGTGTTCCACAACCAGAGGACTCCTTGCCTTATCTAATGCCTGCTCTCTCTCAGAGACTAGGTGGAAAAGAAATAATGGAACCAGCGGAGGAGTTGCGATTGTCCATGCTTGAAGTGATTTCTCTAACTGTGGAAGTATGTGGGAAACGACTTGTTCCGTATATTGACGATATGGTGAAGATTTTACAACGAACAATCGTGGACCCATTCCCAGATGCGAAAAGAGAAAGTTGTAAATGTACCATCAGTTTTGCCAAAACAGTCCCAGGTATGTTATGTGAAGGGTGAATTGTCACTTCCTGCAACACAGCCAGCCACATGGATCCAATGATGATAAGGCTAGCTAGCATAGCTTGCTAGCTGGGTAACGTTAGCTGTAACACAATGTTTCCTAAACTACAGCTAGCTTCCTAACGCTACAACGCACGTGCTTGCTTGCTTGTTTGTCAGTGAATTGTGAAGTTGTGTATCGCTGTTATGATTTATCACAAAATATAAGTGTGTCAAAGACAGTCCCGTTTACCTATTTAGATTAGCAATGTAACATCGTTAGCTAAGGAAATTAGCCGCTCAGTTTGTTGTGGTAAGTGTCTCTTGGTTGCCATGGAAGCGTTTGGGCAAAGAGAGCCGTGGAGACCGCTCTGTCCATCACTAGCTGTTAGTACACATGGCAGCCTTGAAGTCTCAACGATAATAAACATGGTCAGAACACACTATAAAATATATTATCATTTATTAATGACAGAGTTCCAGGTCTGTTGCTCTGCCAGCCACAGATTGTGAAATGTGTTCCATGCTGGAAGGGGCCACTTGAAGTTTCAGGTGTGTGCTGTTTGTTGTGTGTTTGCCTCTTCAGAGCATTTCCACATGCAGGCAGAGAGTTTGGTTAAGCCACTGATGCAGACCATCCCGCATCAACACTCGCGTGTGCGGGTCGCTGTCATTGAGGCCACAGGTGCCGTCATCCAGCACAGCACTGGCAAGAATGTGGACGACGTGTTGTCCCACCTGGCTCAGAGACTGTTTGATAACTCCCCACAGGTACGTACATAGAGTCTGTTACAGTGTCACTGCAGAGACTCTAATCAGCTCAAGGTAACTGGCTCCTTATTGGGCTGTGTGTGTGTGTGTGTGTGTGTGTGTGTGTGTGTGTGTGTGTGTGTGTGTGTGTGTGTGTGTGTGTGTGTGTGTGTGTGAGAGAGAGAGAGTCTGTGGGAGAGATGTCCTCTCTGTGTCAAGTTTATCCACCTGAAGACTTTGAGTTGTCAAGTCAAGGCCTTACGAGTTAGATTTGTTGCGCAGTGATGTTGGTTTTAATTGAAGTGGGTCTTGGGCAGGTTCGAAAGGCTGTGACTCTGGTGGTTGGCGATTGGCTGCTGAACCTTAGGGATCGATACTCCTACTTCCACAAGCTCATCCCTCTCCTCCTTAGCTCCTACCACGATGAAATCCCTGAGATCAGGTGAAAACAAACCATCCGTTCCCCATCTCAAGCCATGCACTTGTCCATTCCTGCGTAGTCTGTCTCTAACAATGTGTCTGTCTCTAATTTTGCATATAATTATACATACATATAACATAGATATGCATATAATAATTTTGCATGTAATAATACATAAATATCATACAAATATGCATAAAACACAGGTATAACACCCATTCTTTTCCATATCCAGTAATAGCCCATGACTTACACATATGCTGATTGACCTATAACCTATGAAAAATGCGACCCTCAGTCAGATGACGGCAGACCTGTGGAGGCAAGTCGGGGCTCAGTGGGAGAGGGAGAACGAGGACGATCTGAAGGACAAGATGGACTTCCTGCTGACACCCCCAGCGCTCTACCCCCCCGGAGGTGAGACTTCATCACATACTGTTCTTGAAGACAGTCACACGTATTAGTCCACCCTGCAGGGGGGCTGTGAGTCTTCAGTGGTCCTGCCACTGTCTGATGAGCAGCTCTGCCTACAGACAGGCCTGCATTTGAGGTAGTGTGTGTGTGTGTGTGTGTGTTTGGGTCGTGTGTGTGTGTTTGGGGGGGGGGGTGTTCTGCTTAAAGTAAAAACTGGGTCAGATCGTGCATGTTTATCCCTCAAGTGACCTCCTCTGCAACAAAGGAATGTGTGTGATGGATGCGTGGGGTGGGGTATTTGTTTAAGGTGCAGTTTGCCGTTTTTCTGTTGTAAGAATGCTTCTAGATCCACCGCAACGAAGAAGCAGATCCTTTTTTTGTTGTGTACTTTCCATGTGCACACTTAATCCATTTGCATTTTGTGAATAACAAAACCAGCTCACAGTAGATTTAATAGCAGAGAGGAATGTTATTGTCCCAAACTCAGCCTGCTCTGTCTGCAGAATCATGTACCTAATGTATTACTACTCTATTTGCATTCATGTGGTGAATCACAGCCTGTAGTCTTTGTTAATTACGCTATAAGTCTGCGGCAGGCATGCTTTTTTAGGAGTGCTAAGGGTTTAAAAAAATGAACTATTATTATTATTATTAGATGCTCAAAGGGCTGCCTAAAGGTTCACGTAGGTGAAACAGGCAGAACTGTCACAGATAGAGCGGGTTTCTTCCCTAAGAAAGGAACCCATTGCCCTCTCTCCAGTCCAGCTACGTGTAGCTGAGGGAGATCACTGGGTGTGGGAGTTTCAGCAACTCTTTGAACCTCTCTGATCCAGGTAGTGAAGCTTTCCCCTCCTGTATCACGATTGGCATTATTGTGACATCATGGATGATGGATAGCTGGCCCCTCTAGCCTAATTATGCTGGAACAAGGGGGAGGGGTTGAGATTGATGGGCCAATCGAAGAGACACACACACACACACACACACATACACATGGACACACAGGCACGGACACACACACACACACACACACACACACACACACACACACACACACACACACACCAGCCTTTGAAGTGGTGGGGCTGCAGACTGAACTGCACTGGGCTTCTGTTTTGAGTGATGGCACCCAGAGGTGCTGCGGGGGTGAGTCTGAGGGGGGCGGGCAGGATGGGACGGGGAGACTCTTCCTGCCGGGCGACCGACGCCGACGCCGACGCCTCCCCCTGATCCCACGAGCGAGGCTCCAGGCTCCCGCTCCCACTGCTGGCACAGAGGGGAGAAGAGAAGCCATCTGTCTGCGCAGGTGCTTATTAGCGCTTATTAATAACCTTAGTTGCTGGTGTAATGAGCTGGTTAGCCTGGTTAGCCTCAGGCGGAGGAAGCACCTCTCTCAGGACGCGTTGGAGATCACCCTCTGTGATGAATGAAAGTTGATGTTTGTCGTGCATGTGTGTGTGTGTGTGTGTGTGTGTGTGTGTGTGTGTGTGTGTGTGTGTGTGTCCCATTAACCGTTTAACTTAAAAAAGGTTTTTCAGATGGCGTCTTCTTCATAGCATCATATCAGTCCATCATTCAGAAGCATTGTAGCGTAGACCTGATGTTTCCAGAGGAAGTGGTGAAGCAGTGAGTGGAGAAACATACAGGCTTTCACCAGCAGGGGCACTGTGCCGCCTGCACTGCTTCCTTCAACTGGGACTAATTTTATACAGCTGGTATTTTTGTGGAGGGCTATATGGGATCATTGGACCAGTTCATTGTTTGACTGAAACGGATAGAGGTCTGTCTGCACTGCATATTAGATTCACTGGCATCTGAGGAATCTGCTTCCTTGGGGAGGGTAGGGGAGGGCAGGGCAGGGCAGGGCAGGGCAGCTCAGCGGTTTGCCCCTCTGAAGAGGGCCGTGAGCAGGGGGGGAGAGTACAGGCGGAATGTGTGCTGGGGTGTGGGGCGGGGTGGGGTGGCTTGGGGTGGGGGGTTTGCAGACATGGGCTGGCCTGGAGGTCAGGTGAAGAGGGCAGAGGAGTGTTCTGGTAAGCATGTATGCACAATACACCCAGGCACTCTACTCAGTGTAATCACAAACATGGGCCGCTTGCCTGTCAAACACACAGAGAGTAGACAAACTCCAAAAAAAACACACACACTCGCGTATACAGAAGACCGCGTGGGTGTGGGTCGGGGAGTGTCACCTCACACACACACACACACACACAGACACTCATAAATCCATGCGGTCCTCTGCGGTGAGGTTCACTGCTAGACATTTATCAGCTAACTCTGAGGGGCCTGTTTAGTCTTGTCAGTTGTGTTTGGGTGTGATTTATCCTTCCTCGTCTCTGTCTTCCTCTCTCATTACGAGGGTCAGAGAGACAGACGGTAAAAGAGCTGCACAGGAAAGACTCAGACCACTGGCATTAACTATCAACGGCGCAACATTGGCCATGCACCAGTGGCCAGAGGCTGTCAGGGGCCCAAGTAGGGGGGGGGTCAGTGTTTGTAGGTGGGCCCTCTTGCGCATTAACCGTTTAACTGTTTCCTGTGGCACTCGGTGATCTCACTTAAAGTACTTGCATTCATTTACCACCTTCCCACCTTGTGTATAGCACTTACGGGTTTCGACGAGTCATGGCCTATTAGTGCTGTGGTGGTTTGAGTCCAGGGCAGGCTGTTGGCGGGAGATTAGCGTTGATACATTTGGCTGATTTGGTTTCAGCCGGCCTTTGATCACACCACCAACCGCTGGTCTGCATGGTGAGCCTTTCTACGGTGACATAGTGAGTGTGTGTGTGTGTGTGTGTGTGTGTGTGTGTGTGTGTGTCTGTGTGTGCCCAATTTTATCAGGCAGTAGAAAGCACATTCCTGTCAGAATTGTAGCTAAAAGAGGTCAAAGCAGCAAGTACTCTATTACTTCAGGGAACTATGTTTGACCATTCCAACAGAAGGAAATGAAATGAAATGAGATGTATTAAAATGATGTAGCAGTTTCTTCAGACACTTTAATTTAGAGTTTCAGTGTCAACCACACTATTATTACACTGCATACCCCCACTGTAGCTCCATGAATAATCAGGTACAGTTCTTTGACACATCCCCCTGTAGGTCGTTTTTCATGCTGGTCTGTCTGAGCATTGTGATGTAATGTCTGTCTGTCTGTCCGAGCATTGTGATTTAATGTCTGTGTGTCTGTCAGAGCATTGTGATGTAATGTCCTCTCCACGTCAGGTACTGTTTGCACTGGCTTAGCTCAGGCAAACAAATAGCAGTTGTCCAGGTCTTCATGAAGACCAGTCAACCTGATGTTGTTCAAGTAGTAATATCCTGTGTTATTTACATCACAGAAGACGGGATTTTTGGATGTATTCAGTGAAATGACTGTATCGTGCCCAGAAAGTGTCTATAGTAAATCTCCTTATGGCTACCACGTTAATAATTGTGTTAAGCAGCGCATTGTAAGGTCTGTCTGGTCTTCATGTGGTGTTTAAATTGTTGAGTTAAACTTGTTCTTGAGAAGTGCCCCAACGTTTAGGTTTTTGTAATAGTGACGTAGTTCATGTGTACAGACCTTAGGGTCCAGGTTTTTGTAAAAGTGACGTAGTTCATGTGTACAGACCTTAGGGTCCAGGTTTTTGTAAAAGTGACCCAGTGGAGCAGAGCCCCCCCCCCCCCCCCCATATTCAACCACTTGGACAATTAATGTGCTTAACATTGTGTGTGTGTGTGTGTGTGTGTGTGTGTGTGTGTGTGTGTGTGTGTGTGTGTGTGTGTGTGTGTGTGTGTGTGTGTGTGTGTGTGTGTGTGTGTGTGTGTGTGTGTGTGTGTGTGTGTCCTCCAGTCGAGCGTCCCGGGCTGGGCTGCAGGGAGCTGGTGGTGAGGAACCTGTCTCGCCTGATGCCGGCGGTGAGCAGGGACATGGGCGACTGGCTGGTGGGCACGCGGGTGAAGACCGCCCAGCTGCTGACCCTGCTGCTGCTGCACGCCGAGGACCACTGCACCCAGCACCTCCAGCCTGTCCTCATCACACTGTACCACGCCTGCGCCGACCCCGAGAAGGAGGTAGTCAAACCTGTAAGTTACAGACAGGGAGGGGGGGCTCGACGTTTTGGGGAGTTTACAATTCTACAATTAAATGCTAATTGAAGGTTGTATTTGGCAAGGAACATCTTAATAAATGTCAAATTAAACAAAGACCAAATCCATGCTTGGGTCAGTACTGAAAGTGGTGAGGTTGAGGGTGAGTACTGAAAGAGGTGAGGGTGAGTACTAAAAGAGGTGAAAGTGGTGAGGGTGAGTACTGAAAGAGGTGAGGGTGAGTACTGAAAGTGAAAATGGGGAGGGTCAGTACTAAAGAGGTCAGGGTGAGTACTTAAAGAGGTGAAAGCGGGGAGGTCGAGTACTGAAAGTAAAAGTGATGAGGGTGAGTACTGAAAGTGGTGAGGGTGAGTACTGAAAGTGAAAGTGGTGAGGGTGAGTACTGAAAGTGATGAGGGTGAGTACTGAAAGTGATGAGGGTGCGTACTGAAAGTGAAAGTGGGGAGGGTCAGTACTGAAAGTGGTGAGGTTGAGTACTAAAAGAGGTGAGGGTGAGTACTTAAAGGGGTGAGTGTACTGAGAGTGAAAATGGGGAGGGTCAGTACTGAAAGTGGTGAGGTTGAGGGTCAGTACTAAAAGAGGTGAGGGTGAGTACTAAAAGAGGTGAGGGTGAGTACTAAAAGAGGTGAGGGTGAGTACTTAAAGAGGTGAGGGTGAGTACTGAGAGTGAAAATGGGGAGGGTCAGTACTGAAAGTGGTGAGGTTGAGGGTCAGTACTGAAAGAGGTGAGGGTGAGTACTAAAAGAGGTGAGGGTGAGTACTTAAAGAGGTGAGGGTGAGTACTTAAAAGTGAAAATGGGGAGGGTCAGTACTAAAAGAGGTGAGGGTGAGTACTTAAAGAGGTGAAAGCGGTGGGGGTGAGTACTGAAAGTAAAAGTGATGAGGGTGAGTACTGAAAGTGAAAGTGGTGAGAGTGCGTACTGAAAGTGAAAGTGGGGAGGGTCAGTACTGAAAGTGAAAGTGAGGGTGAGTACTGAAAGTGATGAGGGTCAGTACTGAAAGTGATGAGGGTCAGTACTGAAAGTGGTGAGAGTACTGAAAGTGGTAAGCGTGAGTACTGAAAGTGAAAGTGGGGAGGGCCAGTACTGAAAGTGAAAGTGATGAGGGTGAGTACTGAAAGTGAAAGTGGTGAGGATCAGTACTGAAAGTGATGAGGATCAGTACTGAAAGTGATGAGGGTCAGTACTGAAAGTGATAAGGGCCACAGACCTGTTGTGGCATTCTGTGATGTAGATTGATTAGGCGTGTGTGTATCGTAAAAGCAAAGGCTTAGTTGATGCCAGCCCACCAAGGCCGTGGCCGCTCTCTCAACAAGTCATGCATAGTTGCTTTGGGCTCATTTGTGAAGACCCAGCACTAAAGCTTGGCCAAAACCCCTAGTCCCTCCAGGCCTTTCGTCCACACAGAAAGCTGTCAGTCTCCCGACACCTGTGGATTTTATCAGCGTGCCAGTGAATTCAGTGGTATGGATACCACACACACACACACACACACACACACACACACACACACACACACACACACACACACACACACACACACAAACACACCAGAACCCAAATATTTCACTTATCTGATTCTATTGCCGCTGTGCAGGCCGCTGCTGTGCTGACTCGGCATGATTCTTTTTCACCGGCGGCGCTCCAAAGAAAAGCAAACAGCGCCTTCCTCCCATCAAAGCCCGTGTGCTGAGGGGGTTTGAAGTTGAACATCAGGACACACCTGCCTGTTGGGTCATATCCACGGCAACCATGTCCCCGTGCCCTCTAGAATGGGGGCAAGGGCTCAGGGACACAGCTGTCCAATGGCAGGCGGGGTTGCTGGGATGTTGATGAATTAATGTTGAGTGGAGACAAATGGCCTCCCCGTGTTCTTGTTATATTCAAACACACGTTGTAATGTGCTGTGAGTTGTGATTACTAATTCAAGACCGTGTGCTCTACTGAACTGCGTTGAACTCTTCATGTTGTCCATGCAGTCGCTTCAGGCACGAAGGTCAGCCAGCTTTAAATCATCCCAGCGTGGGCTGTAATTAGCAGGAGCCCCATGGTAACATGCTAGCCTGAACTAATGAAGCAGAAGTCAGTCTCCTCTTTTTCTCTCTGTCTCTCTGTCTCTTTCTTTCTTTCTCTCTCTGTCCCTTCTTTCTCTCTCTGTCCCTCTCTTTTTTTCTCTCTGTCTCTCTTTCTTTCTTTCTTTCTTTCTTTCTTTCTTTTTCTCTCTGTCCCTCTCTTTTTTCTCTCTGTCTTTCTGCTGTGTGGGGGTTGTGGTGGCTGAGTGTAATTGGTGGTGATGGGCAGATGGTTTTTAAAGTGCGTCAGGGAGGGGAGTACTACATGTGAGTGTGTGTGTGTGTGTGTAGGGAATTTTAATGTTGTATATGTTTGACTGGTGTAAGCATGGGAGAAAGTACGCCAATGGTTTAATGAAGGAGTGTTAAACCTCTCTCCATCCCTATCTCTCTCTCTCCCTCTCTCTCTCTCATTCTCTCTCTCTCTCTCTCAATTTAATTCAAAGGCTTTATTGGCATGACTGCATACAATACAACGTTGCCAATGCATGTTTACATAAAATGTACAATCACAATTAACATAAATAAATAAATAAAAAACAAAACAATAGGTTATAGATGGAAACAATGTGGTATATAAACATACAAACATAACTTTCTCTCTCGCTCTCTCTCTCTTCATCCCTTTCTCTCTCTCCCCCCCCCCCCTCTCTCTCTCTAGTCTCTGGAGTCAGCCCAGTTGCTGGGGACGTTTGTTGGTCCCGAGGCCTTGCTGAAGCTCCTGCTGGCTCACGTGGAGAGCGCCTCCTCCACCTCCCCCTCGGCCCCCTGGGTGCCCCTGATGGTGCTGAGGGCCGCTCTGCGGGGCAGCTCGGGCGAGGCACTGCACCCGCACCTCCAGCAGCTCGCAGACACGCTGGCCCTGCCTGAGGTGTGCCAGGAGACCCAGCAGGTGGGTTCACACACAGACAGACAGACATAGAGAGGGACAGACAGACAGACAGACAGACAGACATAGAGAGGGACAAACAGACAGACAGAGATAGAGAGGGACAGACAGACAGACAGAGATAGAGAGGGACAGACAGACAGACAGAGATAGCGAGGGACAGACAGACACAGACAGAGATGGAGAGGGACAGACAGACAGACAGACAGAGTTGGAGAGGGACAGACAGACAGAGATGGAGAGGGACAGACAGACAGACAGACAGACAGACAGACAGACAGACAGACAGACAGACAGACAGACAGACAGACAGACAGACAGACAGACAGACAGACATGGAAAGGGACAGACAGACAGAGATGGAGAGGGACAGACAGACAGACAGAGATAGAAAGGGACAGACAGACAGAGATGGAGAGGGACAGACAGACAGAGATAGAAAGGGACAGACAGACACAGACAGACAGAGATAGAAAGGGACAGACAGACACAGAGACAGAGAGAGAGAGACAGGGCCTGGAAGGCTATGGTCTGTTCTACTGAACTTTTATCCAAACCAGTGGCTTTAAGCTGTTTGTACTACTCGTAAGGATTCTTTTTTATATATTTAAAGAATTATAGTAGCACAGATTTTTTTTTATGACTTTTCTTCTTTCACTATTTGTTTAAGTGTGTTTGGCAATAGTCTATTCAAATGACGAATGTAGACATAAAGCTTTTATTCCTGTTCATGCTTCATGTGACAGTTAGCCGAGATGGCAGGAGCTTTTGTACACACCTGTTTGGCTGACGTTTCTGAGCAGGAATCCCTAAGGTGTTTGGGAGAGCTCTCCACACACGCACACACACACACACACACACACACACTCACACACACACACACACACACACACACACACACACACACACACACACACACACACACACACACACACACACACACACATACACACTCACACAAACATACCCACACAGCTGGCCTTTTTCCGAAGAGCCTGCAGCCTCACCCACTAAGCCACAGAACATCACTGTAGGCATAGCAAAAGCATAGGGTTGCCCCGCCCCCCTACCCAGGTCAGCACTCAGGAGAAGAGTGCCATGCAGTGTCCAGTCATGACAGGTCAACATCACTGAAGACCCGTCCTCTGGAGTAGTGTCTCTGTCTCTCTCTCTCTCTCTCTCTTTCTCTCTCTCTCTTTCTCTCTCGCTCTGTCTCTCTCTCTCTTTCTCTCTGTCTCTCTCGCTCTCTATCTCTCTCTCTCTCCCCTGTCTTCTATGATCCCTTTTTTCCCTCCTGTCCCCCCCCCCCCCCCCCCCCCCCCGTCTTAGTGAGGGATAAAGTGAGGGGCACGTTTAGTCATACTCAGTAAAAAACATATCTCCGTGTCAGCAATGTCCTTGTGTTTCCTGAAGCCCCGTCTCCTCGCACGGATCAAAGCTGCAAACGGCCTATATGCTTTAAGGCTTGACTGCACGCTCTTTACAACACAACAACACTACCCAGTGCAGTGAGGGACTTTAGTGGGGCAGGAGGGGTGGTGGTGGGGGGGGAGGGGTGATGGTGGGGGGGAGGGGGGGGAGGGGGGAGGGTTGGTTCCTGGCTATTTGCTATTTTTCAAGTCTTCTATTTCAGCAGTTTATCTTTTGAAGAGGCCCTCCTTCACACGCAAGCAGCCATGTCCTCCCCTAACCTTCACTTGCTCCAAAAACATTTATTTTCTCTTAGTGGAGAAAAGGGATCAGAATACCACCGTGTGTGTGTGTGTGTGTGTGCGCGTGCGTGTGTGTGTGTGTGGGTGTGTGAGTGTCTGTGTGAGTGTGAGACAGTGTGAGTGTGAGAGACAGAAAGAGAAAGAGAGATAGAGAATATGAGTGAGTTTGTGAAAAACATCCCCATCGTGTCTTTCAGTGGGAGTGGAAAAAAAGCCCCGCCGCCTCCACCACCACCACCGCTGCCGGCCGCGGCACCCCCCAGTCCCCCGCTTCCCCCCGCGGGCCGCCCCACATTCTCCGGCCCTTTGATATGAGACTCTGTGGCTATTTTCTGAGCGGCCTGCGGCTCTGACTCACCCCCGTTCCCTCTAACCCAGCGCTCTCTACGGGGACCTGAGGAATTTCCTCCCCGCTACAGAAATAATAAAAACTGCTAATTTCTCCCAACCCTTACATGGTTTCACTGACCCCCTTACCCCATCCCCCCCCCACATCTCAACACACCCTCACACACACACCCACACACAGACACATACACACACACACACACACACACACACACATTCACATACACACACACACACATACACACACACACACACACACACGCACACGCACACCCTTACACACACACACACACACACACACACACACACACACACACACACACACACATACACACACATACACACACACACACACACACACGCACACGCACACCCTTACACACACACACACACACACACACACACACACACACACACACACACACACACACACACACACACACATACACACACACACATACACACACGCACACGCACACCCTTACACACACACACACATACACACACACACACACTCTTCCTGGATCACTGCAGTAAAAGCCACTTTGAGGTGTCTGACAATGTCCCATGCTTCATGCTGGTCCCTCACTGCCCCCGCCTCTCTGTACCCACAAGGCCATGCGGCGCTGGAAGCGGGTGGCTGGTGACAGACACGGGGAGAAGCTGGCAGGACCCCCACACAGATGCAGGTGGACCTCTGGTGCCCTCTGCTCAGAGAGAGAGAGAAAGAGAGAAAGAGAGAGAGAGAGAGAGGGAGGACTGCTGAAGTAGCGTGGAGAGATGGAGGGGGAGAGAGAGAGAGAGGGAGGGAGAGAGGGAGGACTGCTGAAGTAGCATAGAGAGATGGAGGGGGAGAGAGAGGGAGAGAGAGGGAGAGAGAGGGAGGACTGCTGAAGTAGCGTGGAGAGATAGAGGGGGAGAGAGAGGAGAGCGGTAGGGACAGGGGGAGAAAGAGAGGGAGGAAAGGGGAGGGAGGGAGGTAGGGAAGGAGGCAGGGAAGGAGGGAGGGAAGGAGGGAGGGAAGGAGGGAGGGAGGCGCACCTGCAGCGCAGTGAGTAAACAGAGAGAGAGAAAGAGAGAGAGCGAGAGAGAGACGGATGGAAGGAGAATACAGATGCAGACCGCATCGTTCATAAATATGAATCTAGAGAGAAGAGCACCTGCATACTGCACACACACACACAAACACATACACACACTGCACACACACACACGCACACGCGCACACGCCACACATACACACATGGACACGTATTTAGATGCACACACAACATATGACCTGCTCTGTGCAGTGTCGTAAAGCCTGTTAAAATGATGAGCGATTGGATAGGAACACCTACATACATACTCACACACACACACAAACTCACACACACACACACACACACACACACACACACACACACACACACGTACCGCAGGTTCCCAGAAATGTACTGCTCACCACATCACACACGTTCAGAGCAGAGAGAAAGAAGACGTCTGTTTTCAATATCATCATAACTTCAGCGCGACAAGCAGCTGCAGCAAGCCCACACTTCAGAAGGGAAGAGGAAAAAAAACACCAGGCCTAAAAATGCAGACTCAGATGCCGCTCTTTTAAAGTAAACCTAAAGACTCACACTCACACACACGCAGTCGCACACACACACACACACACACACACACACACACACCCTTTGAACTTGAGCGGGTTTTTGTGCATTTGTGCAAGGAGAGTGGTTTGACTTGGACAAAAAGCAGCAGAAGGCATAAAAATATAAATAATCTTCAAAGTTGTGGGGAAGAAGAAGGGGTCTGGAGGGATCTCTGTCGGCCGAGCAGCACTTGATGATGTGGAGAGCCGATAG
>NC_137925.1:12514643-12519643 GCF_963457725.1 Sprattus sprattus
CACTCTATCAGGGAATAACCTCTATCACTCTATCAGGGAATAACCTCTATCACTCTATCAGGGAATAACCTTTATCACTCTATCAGGGACTAACCTCTATCACTCTATCAGGGACTAACCTCTATCACTTTATTAGGGACTAACCTCTATCACTCTATCAGGGACTAACCTCTATCTGCCCTTCAGTGTGACACTCTCACATCAATCTTCATGAATTCCCCTCTCCTAGCCGGGTTGCGTCATGTTTGTGATAGCATTCATGTCTCTGCTGGAAGCACAGCTCACAATATTACATCTTCTGCTTCTGCCACCACTCACTGTCTGTGTGATCGCTGGCTTCTACCACTACTCACTGTCTGTGTGATCTCTGGCTTCTGCCACTACTCACTGTCCGTGTATTTACCGGCCAGGAGCATTGGGAAGTCCATAAAAAGTCCTGCTACTGACTGTGTGTGTTGTCAGTGTGAGTGTAAGTGAAAGATCAGCTCACAGACAGCTGTGTGTGTAGTCAGTGTGAATGTCAGTGTAAGCTCAGCTCCCAGACAGCTGTGGTAGTGGTGACGGTCAGTAACTATCAGAGTGTGTGACATCTGTGTGCGGGGCCATCTGGCTCTGCCACTAGAGTTGGGCTTATCTAAAACCGCAGCAACAGACAAACCCCTGTTAACAGACACGTTCAGACTACTTATGCTTAGCCTAGCTAGACCACACTAACCAGCGACTGACTGGCCACACACAGATGACCGTTTTATTTGAAGCGTGTAGAATGCTGCTACCCACAGCAACCTCTTAAGATCTTATCTACCCCGCCTGGAGCTTGTGCGCGGTTAATCACTGTGGATTTACAGCATGGAACTGGCCACACACACACACACACACACACACACACACACACACACACACACACACACACACACACAGATACACACACACACACACACACACACAGATACACACACACACAGATACACACACACACACACACACACACACACAGATACACACACACACAGACACACAGACACTAACCCTCACATGCAGCATTTCTGATCCCTGTCCCCCACCTGTCATCAGGGCTCAGCCAACCCTGTTAGCGAAGTCAGTCAGCACCCCCTCTGTGTTCACACGAGAGAGAGAGAGAGAGAGAGAGAGAGAGAGAGAGAGAGAGAGAGAGAGAGAGAGAGAGAGAGAGAGAGCGAGCGAAAGAGAGAGCGAGGGAGAGAGAGAGAGAGAGAGAGAAGAGAGAGTGAGAGAGAGAGAGAGGCAGAGAGAGGAAGTCAAAGAGCATGAGAAGAGGGGGCTGGGGAAGTGTCGTTTGCGGTCGCCACCCCCCCGCCCCAATCCAGGGTGCTGAGACATCACTTGGCTCTTCATCCCTCTGGTAATCCCTCTCTCCTCTCCTCCCCTTTCCCTCTTTCATCCCTTCATCTCCTCTCGGCCGCCCTGCGGCTCTGCTGGCTAATGGAGCATGGGGCGGCGAAGCAGCTGAAGTATGCTCTCTAAGCTGCCATCCCCGCCCAGCCACTGACCAGTCACACACACACACACACCAACCCCCCAGACCGCCCCAAACTGCCGTGCCGGGGTTGCACTTCAAACGGGGCAGGAAAAGACCAGAGTGCTCCAGTCTTGACCTTTCCCTGCATCAAGGCCACTTTGAACTTCTTTGTTTGAAGGGTGTCGCTCCGGCTCGCTCCTTCTCTCTCTATCTCTCTCTCTCTCTCGCTCTCTCTGTCTCTCTCCAGCCCTCTCAGTCACTCTCTCTCTCCCTCTTTTTTTTCTCTTTATAAACGATGCAATAATAAAAAAAGACAAGTATAAAACAATAGTTAATAACACAATAATGAAAACAAGACAAGTATATAACAATAGTTAATAACACAATAATGAAAATAAACAAATATCAACAGGTGTAGCAACAGTATTTATAACCAATAATATTGATTCATGACATTTTCAAGATTAGATTACATGAGTTCTTAGGGGTCGTCCCTCAGGTCATGACTTGTATTTTTGATATCAGTGGATATTGGCTTAAATCTGCCCTGCTTGCATTGCTTGTGGTATTTCTGTGCATCTTTAGGATACCTTTACAGAACTCTACGTGCAGGGTCTCAATCGGGTGTTTGTCCCATTTTTTGAATTCCTGATGTGGAAGTGGACCCCACACCTCACTGCCATAATAAAGGGCATGCAGTTCAGTTCCAGATTCACACATGTTCATCTAGACTCTGGTTGGCATCTCTACACAGATTTGTTGTTTTCTGCCGTAGAAGGACCTACGTGCTCTTTCCCTCCGATCCTTCATGGCAAGGTAGAAGCTTCCTGTTGAACTTATTTTAAGTCTAGTTAATTATAGTTGTTTGTTTGTTCAATTGGGTGTGTTCCTAGGGTATATTTCTGTTCTTGAGATCTGCATCTTTTTTTAGATTGTAGATTTGTTTAGGTGTGTCGCCAGGGCCCAGGTCTGCTCTATGAGATATAAGCTCAGGGCCCAGGTCTGGCAGTACTGATCTATGAGATATAAGCTCAGGTATGGCAGTACTGATCTATGAGATATAAGCTCAGGTCTGGCAGTACTGCTCTATAAGATACAGTATAAGCTAAGAGCTCAGGTCTGGCAGTACTGCTCTATGAGATGGAAGCTCAGGTGTAGCTCATGTCTGGCAGTACTGCTCTATGAGATATAAGCTCAGGTCTGGCAGTACTGCTCTATGAGATATAAGCTCAGGTCTGGCAGTACTTCTCAATGAGATATAAGCTCAGGTCTGGCAGTACTTCTCAATGAGATATAAGCTCTGGTGTGATCCCAGGTCTGGCAGTACTGCTCAATGAGATATAAGCCCAGGTATGATTTAGTTCTGTGATGTTTGGGACATTATTTAGGACAGAAGCAGCAGAGCTCACTGTGTGGAGAGCTCCCAAATCCCCACAGATGAGTACGTTTCCCTTGGCCTGGATGAGTACGTCTCGTTCCAATATGTCAATATAAATGTTCCTGTCTGAAGGGGGAATATCTGTCTTTTTCTGTCAGGATATGAATACATATCCATACATAATATTTCCCCATTTTTATTGCGTTCATGAAATTGTCACTTTGATTTGTAGCAGATAATTATTCTCTGCCTTTGTGAGTGGTACACAGTTTTTGGCAAGGCAACATGACCTCTCTGTAATTTGGTGGACAGTTAGTGATGTTCCCTAAGTGTGATGATGTCATTGTCTTAATGTGTTTCTGGAAGTTAAGGTTCGTTCCCTTTAGACCTAATGCAGATGATTCCAAACCCTGAATGTTCCACATGCATTCTAAACACACTCTCTCTCTCTGTCTCTCTCTGTCTCTCTCTGTGTCATTCTCTCTCTCTCTATCTTTCTCTCTCTGTAACCCTCTCTCTCTCTCTCTGTCATTCTTTCTCTCTGTATCCCTCTCTCTCTTTCTCTGTCTCAAAGCCCAGTGGGTTTAACCTTGGCCCACCCTGTGTGTTTTGAGGTGTCGTGGGGGGGATCAGTGTTGAGAGGACGGCACCAGTCTCTCCTCTAAGCCCCAGTCTGCCTGCATCCTCTCACCTGCTCCCCACTCCTCACATGACCGGACCCAGGGCCGTCTCCAGCCTCTCACCTGCTCCCCTTTCCTCACATGACCGGACCCAGGGCCGTCTCCAGCCTCTCACCTGCTCCCCTCTCCTCACATGACCGGACCCCGGGCTGCTCTGCTCTGCTCTGGCCTGCTCTGGCCTGCTCTGCTCTGCTCTGCTCTGGCCTGCTCTGGCCTGCTCTGCTCTGGCCTGCTCTGCTCTGCTCTGGCCTGCTCTGCTCTGCTCTGGCCTGCTCTGCTCTGCTCTGCTCTGGCCTGCTCAGGTCTGCTCTGCTCTGCTCTGCTCTGCTCTGCTATGGCCTGCTCTGGCCTGGAGATCACAGGGCCGCCCCAGCAGAGATGAACCAGGGGCAGTGTTATCGTCTGCTGGGCACTCTGGTGGTTTTATTAGTTTACCCCAGTTAGTGTTGTAGGGCATTTACAATATTTAAAAATATTAAATAAAGGTCGCACACTCTAGTCCCATGCAAACATTTCATATTTTCAATTTGTACATTGCGGACCTGGTTGGCACCTTAAGAAAAAGGGAGGCCTTTCCCGTCATTCTACATTCACCGCTTCATTTAGCCAAGGCAGTGGGGCTGGGGTAGGGTTCATTCAACATGCATGAGCAGTGAAACCTTGAACTCTGTAACTGAGTGGAAAGCAGAGTGAGACTGGCAGTGAGACTGGGAGTGGGAGTGAGATTGGGAGTGGGAGTGAGATTGGGAGTGGGAGAGAGATTGGGAGTGGGAGTGGAGAGGATGTTGTGAGTGGCAGGCGAGGCTGGGAAGAGGCCCATCATAAAGGCTAAATCCGTTGCCCAGTCTTGTAAAAGTGAGGAGACATTTCCTCCTCTTCTGTATTGTTTCCATCCCTCATTGTCTCTACATGGGGCCCCTGTAAAAATACAAGTGTGTGTGTGTGTGTGTGTGTGTGTGTGTGCAGACTTCTGGCCTTGCTTTTTTTCTGGAAAACAGTGTGCATGTCTGCCTGAGAGAGGCTGTGTGTGTGTGTGTGTGTGTCTGTGTGTGTGTGTGTGCGTGTGTGCGTGTGTGTGTGTGTGTTATTTCAGTGGCAACTCTGAAGTTTCCCATCTTTGTCTAATTTTTTATTCACACATTCCTGATGCATTAGATTTCTTTTCTGCCTTTCAGGCATCTCGGGAAACTCTGTGTGTCCCATCTCTAACACTGCCCTTTACACTGGACAAAGTGTGTGTGTGTGTGTGTGTGTGTGTGTGTGTGTGTGTGTGTGTGTGTGTGTGTGTGTGTGTGTGTGTGTGTGTGTGTGTGTGTGTGTGTGTGTGTGTGTGTGTGTGTGTGTGTGTGTGTGTGTGTGTGTGTGTGTGTGATAGTGGGAATAGCCTCCTAGTGAATTTCCCATAGTAACCTCCTGACAGCCAAACCACAGGAGGTCCAGTTCC
>NC_137925.1:12527143-12537143 GCF_963457725.1 Sprattus sprattus
GCGTAACGCCGCAGACCCAGGCAGCGCCTTCAGCCCCGTGATTTACAGCCGTGGGTGATCGTCAGCCTTTCACCACCTCTTAAAGTCGAAGCCCAGGGGGCCTGGCCGGTACACACACACACACACACACACCCACACACACACACCCACACCGACACGTGAGCGTTAAGGATTGTGTATGTCCAAAGCATCAGAGCATCCCTCACCTCCTCCAGATGGGCTTCCCCCCCCCCCCCCCCCCCCCCCCTCCAGCTGCTGTAGAGCTGAGCGGGACGGGCACGGAGATTAGGAGTGGGAGCTGCAGACGTGAGGAAGAGGAGAGGAGAGGACAGTAGATATAGCAGTGCTGATGATGAAGATGGTGCTGTGGTGATTGGGAGGGTGGTGATGGCAGGGACTGAGGTCAGGGGGTCATGAAGGCTGGAGATTGGGAGAGGTGTACCCAGAATCCCCCTCTCTCTTGGCCCTCAGCTTCCTCTCTGTCAGGTTAAAGCTGCTCATACATCCAGCTGCCCCAGGCCATTAATCACACACACACACACACACTCACACAGACACTCACACACACACTCACACACACACACACACACTCACACACACATACACACACACACACACACACACACACACACACACACACACACACACTCATATACACACAGACACACACACACTTTCACACAGACATACGGTCACAGCACAGCACGCCCTGATGTGCATCCTCCACAGAGCTTTCAGAATGCTTCCTGGGGGACGATGGTGTCTGGGAACCTCTCAGCACCTTCATCACACACACACACACACACACTCTCTCACACACACCATGACACGCCACAGTTGAGGATAATCATCACCACATGGAGATAGGAGTAGGAGCCTGCCCAATGTTTATTGTGGTAGAAAGGCTGACAGTGACTCATCCCTCATCAGACTGCCTTTGTTGTGTGTGTGTGTGTGTGTGTGTGTGTGTGTGTGTGTGTGTGTGTGTGTGTGTGTGTGTGAGATGGATTTTGGGTGAGGACGCATACATTTTGATCTATCTGATCTTGTGTGTGTGTGTATGTGAGTGAATGTGCATCCCGTGATCTTGACTGTGCTTGGGCTTCACAGGGAAATGGACGAAAATATTGTGCAAAAACACGACCGAAAACTGGCCAAATAAATTCACTACTGGCGAGTTTACCTTAGCTTTGCCACTTTAAAACAACAGTATAAGTCATCTTAGCTTTGCCACTTTAAAACAGTAGTTTAAGGCATCTTAGCTTTGCCACTTTAAAACAACAGTATAAGGCATCTTAGCTTGGCCACTTTAGAACAGTAGTCTAAGGCATCTTATCTTTGCCACTTTGAAACAGTATAAGGCATCTTAGCTTTGCCACTTTAAAACAGCAGTCTAAGGCATCTTAGCTTTGCCACTTTAAAGCACTAGTCTAAGGCATCTTAGCTTTGCCCATTTAGAACAGTCTAAGGCATCTTAGCTTTGCCACTTTAGAACAGTAGTATAAGGCATCTTAGCTTTGCCCATTTAGAACAGTATAAGGCATCTTAGCTTTGCCCATTTAGAACAGTATAAGGCATCTTAGCTTTGCCACTTTAGAACAGTATAAGGCATCTTAGCTTTGCCACTTTAGAACAGTAGTCTAAGGCATCTTAGCTTTGCCACTTTAGAACAGTAGTCTAAGGCATCTTAGCTTTGCCACTTTAGAACAGTATAAGGCATCTTAGCTTTGCCACTTTAGAACATTAGTCTAAGGCATCTTAGCTTTGCCACTTTAGAACAGTAGTCTAAGGCATCTTAGCCTTGCCACTTTAGAACAGTAGTCTAAGGCATCTTAGCTTTGTCACTTTAAAACAGTAGTCTAAGGCATCTTGGCTTTGCCACTTTAGAACAGTATAAGGCATCTTAGCTTTGCCACTTTAGAACAGTATTAGGCATCTTAGCCTTGCCACTTTAGAACAGTAGTCTAAGGCATCTTAGCCTTGCCACTTTAGAACAGTCTAAGGCATCTTAGCTTTGCCACTTTAGAACAGTATAAGGCATCTTAGCTTTGCCACTTTAGAACAGTAGTCTAAGGCATCTTAGCTTTGCCACTTTAGAACAGTATAAGGCATCTTAGCTTTGCCACTTTAGAACAGTAGTCTAAGGCATCTTAGCTTTGCCACTTTAGAACAGTATAAGGCATCTTAGCTTTGCCACTTTAGAACAGTAGTCTAAGGCATCCCATGGAAGTGTTGACTGCAGACTAGGAAGATTAGGGGTTTGCACCCAACTGAATACCCCTCTCTCAGCCCTCTCTTTCCCAGCATGGAGAAGAGTATACAGTGCCCATCAGGTACCAGTACCTGCTGCTTCAAAAGTGCTCGCCTATGAACACATCGTGTAACCATATATCCAGTGATGAGATTACAATAGATAGATATTTAGACATGATGTATTCAGCTATTTAGTCTGTTAAACTATAGGGCAAAGCTGCCATGAACTTGTGGTTGGCTGTGTTAGTCGTTGGCTGACACAAGCTCCAGAGCTTTTCTGTTTAACGTTATTGGGAATAATTCTAAGCAGCTGTGACCTGATCTCTGTAACCTCACCGGTCTTTTGGGTCCAAATAACAAAGAATAATTCTAGTTTTGGGGCGCATAAATGTAAAATTACAATCCTGGTAGCAATTAGATATTTTTCAACTTTGTGTTGGTAACTATGCCTGTGGAATCAAACAACCATTTGCATTTAGATTGAAATACCTCTGGCTAAACCACCTGTCCATCTCAGCCACTCTGAAAGCACCTGTCCCTCATCAGCGAGCCATCTGCTGCCATGGTTAAGGTTTATTTTAAACCTTTATGGCTACAAATGACTATAGTGCATTCCTCCAGGAAAAACATGCGGTGTGGGAGCCATTGGTCATAATCTCGGCCTGCATTGGCGAACACACCCCTTTCATGCGAACTTGCCATAACAGCGCAAAGGCCCTTTTTCAAGCCAGTGTTTTGGTTTGTCCCTTCTGGGCTACTGTAGAAACATGGCGGTGCAACATGGTGGACCCTGTGGAAGAGGACCCGCTCCCTATGTAGATATGAAGGGGTTCATTCTAACCTAACAAAATCACAATGATTCAAAGTTAAAGGTGATTAAACAGTAATGAAAACATTATTATAAATACTATATTCCATTTCTGCTAATACATGCACCTACACACTACACACTTTACCTTTAAGACACACAGAGTCAACCCACATCTTAATCTGGACTCCTTTAAAGCTGGACTTAAAACATTTGTATTCAGGAAGGCATTTCTGGCCTTGTGTTAAATCTTTTCTGTTCTGCTTATGTTAACAATTTTTTATTTTATTGTAATATTATAGTTAGTTTGTAATATGTAGGCACTCTGAGATTCCTGTGAATGAAAAGTGCGTTAAAAACTAAATTAATTATTATTATTATTATTATTATTATAATCACCGCCACAGGCTGACATCCGGTTGTGGTTGCTATGAGATATCTGGTGAAGTACCAGAAGGGAAGATGAAGATGGAGGCAGTGATGGGGGAGATTATGTTGACGCAGGGGTTCGCACAGGTTAAAGGTCATGAGAAATGGTCACCAGGAAACCCTCCCCATTCCGCCTCCTTCTTCCTCTGGAAACTGACCCTAGGTGGCATTCATGAGTAATGATTGGCTGGCTGGCTGGCTTCTGTAGGTGTTTTCTGCGGGGGCGTCCCTGGCTTGGAGAGCTCCGTGTCCGTCTGGAGCTCCGGTGAACTCATTAGTGTGGGAACCACAGCTGGGCCTGTGTGCGCTTGTGCATGTACACAAGTGGGCGTGCTCAGCTGGAGATTGGGGCCACACGTGGGTGTGGGTGAGTCACCGTGTGTGTGTGTGTGTGTGTGTGTGTGTGTGTGTGTGTGTGTGTGAGTGAGTCACTGTGTGTGGGTGTGTGTGTGTGTGTGTGTCACTGCTGGTGCTCCTGGTTTCTACCAGGCTGCAGGTGATGGTTGCTATGTTCTCTGAAGTGTGGCGGTGAGGAGCGCCACCCTGGGGCTGGTGGAGGCACTGCAGGAGTAGCAGCAGTGCCCTTGGCTGCCCCTCTGGCAGGTAGACTCTGTTGAGCTCTATGGTCATCTGGTGGGGTGGACTCTGTTGAGCTCTATGGTCATCTGACAGGTGGACTCTGTTGAGCTCTATGGTCATCTGGCCGGTGGACTCTGTTGAGCTCTATGGTTCTGGCCAGCGATAATAAACTCACCACCGCTGTGCACTCTGGGCTCCGTAACCTTGACTACAGTCACCTGGGTCAGAATTCCAGAGCTTCAGATTTTATATTGTACCTGGAAAAGGGCTTCATGGGAAGTTTTGTGTCTGGCTGTGGAAATGCGTGCGTGCGTGTGTGTGCGTCTGTGTGTGCGTGCGTGCATGTGGGGGTTGTGTTTGTATTTTTTTGTAATTAGATGAGCTCACCATGTGCTGAGTGATAGCTGGTACTGACTGTACACATAACTTTCCTCCCACTGGTGCTCGACTCCTTTCGTTGAAGTGTGTGTGTGTGTGTTTGTGTTCACATCTGGCCGTTTGAAGCTTATTTCTCTTTGATTCCCCACCCTTCATTTTTTATGCTTCTTGAGTTTCAAACACGCCTCAGGAGCACCTGATGCATGTGTGTGTGTGTGTGTGTGGATGTTCCCAGGAGCACCTCATGTCTGCAGCCTTCTTGGCAGGATGACAGATAACCACCCCACTCCTCTCTCTGCCCCTCCATAATTCACATGATGTCGCTCCATCTTAAGGGTTTTGCCAAGGCTCTCTGGCTTACACCCCTACAGCAGCCCCTCCCTGACACTCACACACACACACACACACACACACACACACACACACATAGACACACACACATACACCCCATATCCACTCCCAGCGGGGAAGTTTAGAGGTGGCTCTTCACAAAGATGGTCTTTGTTCTCCATTGTTTGATAGCAGTCAGCACATGGCAACAAAAAAAGAATAGAAGAATAGTGTGAACTTCACCCGACCAATTAGAATCCCCCTGTTGGCAGGAAGAACAAAAGGGAGGTGTGTTTTGAGCATTTACCTTTCATAGGGGCACTCAGGTGTGTGTGTGTGTGTGTGTGTGTGTGTGTGTGTGTGTGTGTGTGTGTGTGTGTGTGTGTGTGTGTGTGTGTGTGTGTGTGTGTGTGTGTGTGTTCCCTTTCTTTCTCAAATTCACAGTTCACTTTGCAATTGGAGATGGTGTGCCTAGGTAATCAGATGACATCATGCCATTTGGTGTGCCGATGACTGCCATGTAATCTATTCAACAAAGTGCAAACATAATCATCTCCGCTCTCCATGTGAAGAATAGCACACTAATGTGGGCTTATCACATGATGCAATCACAGGAAGCCAAGGATGAGGTGCCATGCTGTGGTCACAGACTACTCTACTCCCAATCTGGAGACTCACTGATACCCTGATGCTCTACTGCCATCTAGTGGAGACTGCAAACTGCAAAGCTCTTCCATGCGAGTAACCGCTGATCTTCTCTTCCCTCTTTTCTCTACAGAGGTGTTAAAAGCAGGAAGTGCTGTCCACCCAAGTCTGTTGCAAAAAGAAGTGGAGGGCGTGAGGGACAAACAGCGCTGCCCCATCTACTGTGACAGGCTGCTTCAGCATATTCAGTCCGTTAGTTAAAAACACCGACATAGGACAAATTGTGGAAACAAAACAAGAAAAAATGCAAACCATGACCCCTTAGGTCAACTGTTCCTGTGCTATGTTATTACATATGTTTGTTTATTGCATGTTGATTTTACACAAATAGAAAATATTGATTTCTGAGACAATGTTGATACTAGGCAGTGTGTCAGGTCAGGAATATTGTCTCAGAGAGATGCCTCAAAATTCAGCCTTCAGAAAATGATCTCATTTAGATTTGTTTTTGCTTTTTTTCCACCTGACACGAGCCAAGTGTGCCTTCCTGTCCATTGTCAAATATGTTCAATATTAAATCTGAAATTTCTACCCAAATGTTTGTATGTAGACTGGTGTGAATCATGACAGGACAAACAGGACCCTGACGCGTAGCTGACTATACATTAACCTGCTTATTATATGGTTACTTGCCAAAGCAATAGGACATTCCTCCAAAATATCTTTTACGTTGTTGTCGTTTTGTGGCTTCAGCCGATAAACTAATTGTTCTTTAACCAGATCTATCAGGTGTTGCATAACAACATTTTGCATGCTGACTTACAAGTTCCAGGAATATCCGTTTCGATAAGTGAACGGACTATTCACAGAACGATATGAAAGATGTGAATCAGAAACACAAAAGAAATATTGGACCTCTGTACTTTGGAATGGGACATTCAATTCAAGTGAACTTCCTGCAACATTCTGAGGAGCTGTATACCAAACTTCAATCGGTCGTTATCGTTATCTACCAGTATTATGGTTACCATTGTCCAATAATATGTTATAAGGTGATTACAATTTTTACCAGATCTATTGATAAGGTGTCATGTTCGGGAAAAGCATTCATTGTCCACACCTCAAGCAGACACTACTTATTGTAAGGAGCTGTGTGGTGCCTAGACTGTGCGGGGACCAGTCACTCATTTACCATTTAATGAAGTGTATCAATATCCACATGTGATAGGGCAGGGTGGGGCCCTGTTTGGTTTTCTGTGGCTAAACAATGTTGTGGCCTAATCACACTGATAGGGCAGAGAGCTCGTGTGCGCTCCCATTTGCACTCGTGTATATACAGACAGATTTGAGGACTCAAATGCTTTTATTTTCATTTGTAAATACCAAGAACTTTGTTATTCCAAGAACTTTATTATTTCAACTTTGAATAATTTATTGGTTCAAATAAATACACATCATCACAACATTTGCATCACAGCTTCTCTAGAAAGTTAAGACCAGCAGCCCTATTAATTATCCGTTCTCAAAAATACGTGTTTCAAGTTCGGTTACTCGCACAACTTGCTATGAAGTCAGGCGGAGTGAGAAGCTGACACCAGAGCGGCCTACTTCACAAAGCTGCCGCGAGGCTCCGATGACGAGGACAAGGAGCCCGCGCTGCCAAAAAGGCTCTTCTCATTCTAATTCAGGGTCACTGAAGCGTTTCAGTTGTTTGGACGGTTTTTATTTTCTATCCCAGCGTGTTCTCACAGATCTACAGAAGAATGGGCTCCTGTCCGAGGAGGATGGACTCGTCGCACTGGGAGAACTGCAGACTTGTGTGTCCTTTTTTTAACATCGAGTGATATTTGCATCTCTGGATGATATTTGCATCACAACCTCTCATGTACAGCACGTGCGGTTTCAGAGTATACTGTTTGTGGCTCAAGGATACTAGTCTGCTAGCTAGCCGCCAGCAATAGCAGAATACAGTAGAGATTTCCTCTACATGAGAAAATGTCTAACATCATTTCAGTAAGCTAAGGTCATGCTTGTTGAGTTTACTTCATAGGCACAGAATATGGTAGGTTTCATCAGACCAACAAACTGCAACTCTGATGATGCAGAAGTTTTTTCATATTTCAACCGTTCAGTAGTGACACTTCCAAAGGCAACAGTCACAGGTCTTCTGGAGAGCTGCGCAAGGCAAATGTACGACACTAAATACTCTACATCTCTTTAATAATGCTGCATGTCAAACGTAAACCTAGCGGACAGGAACACCCTCACCCACCAGTGCTTACACACACGACCTGATCCAGCACAGAGGGGGGCTACTAGAGGTCTGAAGCATCTATGGAGCTGGCGTCCCTACTCCTGATGTTTGGCAGGACTGACTGTGAGTGTAGGGTGTGTTGAAGGGGAGGGGGGGCAGAAGACCCATGGATTTGGAGTAATATCTGTATGGCACAGGAGCAAGTGAGTGTGTGTGTGAGAGAAAGAGGCATCTTAACCCAGTGAGTTCTGCTTCTTCAGACAGACGGAGCGCTTAACACGTTCCTCTGGGGTCTTCTTGTACCAGCTCCTGTGAAAGAGAGACAGCCAAGGATATCTTTTCAGCTTTTTAAAACGTTATTGCTGATTTTTAATCCCTAAAGTGCCCCCCAATCACACACAGACACACGCACACAAACAAACTCCTGTTGGCATACCTCATCTATAACACTTTTCACACAGAAAATGAACACAAAAGCCACACCAAGCTCCGTGGGTGTATCTGTGCAGCACTCACCCTTGGCGGTGCAGTTGGCTGGGAACTGGAGCATTCTGGCCTTGGCTGGGCTGCAAGATCCTAGGAGAGATACCAGAGAGAACAGACAGCTCAGTGCCTTGTTATCCTTGAGGAACACACACACACACACACACACACACACACACACCGTTTGCAGGGTACCTATTAGTGGTAGGGCTCTTTGGCTTCTGTTGTGTCTTTCTCACGGGTCCTGGAGATTCTCCTACCCTGTTGTGTAAGACACACAAAACACACACACACACACACACACACAAACGGAGATGAGAAATACAGCCGCTCTCATGAAAGATTCAAAACCTGGAGAAGGACATCGGACACTTGACCCACATATGGCCTCATGGACCACTGCTTCCACCCTCGCACCCTTTAAAAACACTAACTGGATATGCAAACACACCGTGATGGCCAAGGCCCTGATGTGTGTGTGTGTGTGTGTGTGTTTCCCCTTCACCTCTGCTTCTTCCTGTCCAGAGACTTCTGGGTAGCGGCGGACAGACCCCTGCGCTCTTTGGGGGCCTTGGTCTTCTCCTGGGGGGACAGAGCGTGAGGTTAGAGCAACAGTCAGTACGTTTACATGATGGCATAAACCCGATTTTGGCTAAAGCCCGGCTTCTCTATCCATGGGGGGCTAACTGTTTTATCTCACGGTACATGGCAGTGACAAATCCAGATCTTGGCCGCGTCAGTTCAAAGGTTTACAAGCGGGCATCTGCTACCGTTGATTATACAGTAAATAAGTTGTGAAATGAAACAAAAACATATCACAGTTAAAGTTGTATTAGTATTGATTGATTCACATCAATATGATTGGATTACATGACTAACAAGTGGTGGAAAAGTCATATGAAAATATTTGTTCAGTGAATTAGCGCGTTCTGTCCAAAACAGTCGCAGTCAATGTTTTTCTAATGTCAACACATTGGTATAGCCAGGCTACCACATAACTATCATCTGTAATATCACGGTATGTCGCAACAAACCTTTGATCTAAACAGGATATTCAGTATGGAATGGGAATAGATCGGAGATAGATAGGAGCCGTCAGAATAATTCGCTTTTCTGTGGGCGATTTCTGATATGCAGCACATGAGGGCAAAGAAAATGGTGCATGGTCACATGCTCAAGGCCCTAACCCTAACCCTTCTGCAGGCTCCACACGCCACCTGCTCAAGGCTAACGGAAAGGCTAACACATACATGTACAACAACAGAAAACAACAACTGGACATTGAAGCACTAAGGCCAAATAAACAAGGACTAAGATAAGAAAAGAAAAGAATACAAATGAAAGTAGTGTGATGTATGTATGTATGTATGTATGTATGTATGTATGTCATGCATCACCTAATATAAAGAACTAATGCATCACAGTATCAGGTCTGGGAGTACATTCTGTTTGAGTTCCAGTGATAAATACATGTATGGATGAACTGGACAGGGCCCTGTTCGGCGTACAACTGAAGCTAAGATAATTAATTTAGCTCGCAACTGGAGATTAACTAGCTCGCTAAATGAGAACAGGCCAAGCCGGTCTGGCGACGGGCGCTAATTTATTTTAACCTCAAGTTAATTTATCTCGTCAGCTAAATTGCGCGTGCACGTCCTGCTTTAAAAGGCATGAAAGGTCGATAACCAAAACCAGGATTTTTTGAACGGCATTATAGTCTAAACTCAAAGAAAAAGACTCATTGTTTTCTCCGCTAAGGCGGGATATGACCATGAACGCGTTATGAAGAATTCAAGACCATAATCATGTCAAAATTCATCACTGTCGCGAGTGCAACAGCG
>NC_137925.1:12544643-12582143 GCF_963457725.1 Sprattus sprattus
TCGTAAAGGTAAAGGACAGGTATTTGACAGACGCTTTTATCCAAAGCGATTTACAAGGACTCGGCCGGGAATCGCGGCCGGGTCGCCGGCGCTAACCACTGTTCTACCACGCCCACACCTGACTTCGTGCCTGGGGGAAGAAATATACAAATAAAGAAAACGTCCTTTAGCAACCATTATCTCATTTACATACCAGGGGAGACAGTATAGTTCTGCCGTGGATACAGATGACCGATGACGTTTGCCATTGGCCATTTAAGAAACAGCGCATCATTGCTCCCTTTCCTTCCGACTGCAGCTTGACCAGGCTCCGCGAGCAGAACTCCTCGTAGTTCTCCATCGCTGAGTGTTCACCTGACACAATGAGTAAAAGAAGAAACATCACAATGTAAATCACCACCGACATATACTCGAGAGACCTCGTTCTTCATGCTTCTCAACCTTCGTGATGTGCTATGATGAACCAACAGCAGCCGCAAGATAAACACAGACGGGCGAGTTTGTCTGATGGTTTCACTAAGGTAGCGTAGACAAAAGGCAGTGGTTAAAGGCTTCAGCCAGAAATATCTTTGCACTAATAGCACGATTACTTGATGGCAAGGTTTTTAAAAACCTATCAAAAGCCTTCCGCAAGATATGATACAAACCTCGACTTATGTGCGAGTGTCCCACTGACCTAGTAGCCTTGGCAGTAACTGTCATCCGTCGCTGCTAACTGATTCGCTGTTAGCTACAGCGCCGCTGAACATCTGTAGCGGCGTTTGCTTTGTCTTTCCAGAGCTAGTTAAGATATACTGGTGTTTTGACGTATACCGCACTATAGAGCTAAAACGCGAAGGAGCAAAAACGCTCGCATCCAGTAATGTCTAGTCTAATGACAATGAACTGCGTGGCTGAAGTCTTGTCAAATACGTTACTGGACGTAACCGTTAACGTTAACTGATACAATACTGGCCCAGTAAAACTAGCGAATGCGGCTAAATGACTTGATTTCATCAATAACATTTCAAAGATAAACAGTGTGCAAAGACACGCCGAGATTAGACATGTTAAATCGTAAATAACATTTGCTAGCGTGGTTGAATTTCGCAGGTTCGTACTGGCGAACAGTTGCAAGCTAGGCTGGCGCGAAATCCTGATGTTTGCTGTCTCTGTACATCATCCTACCTTCATTAGGGATTCCAAATTTCTTCAAAGTTCCATAGGCGAATTCCCTTTCTTATTTCACTGTCTCGAGGGGATTGATTGAATGATGCCATTTGTTGTGTGCTGTCATGTTAATCGACGTGCCCTTACATTGCGGACCCACCTCATTCGTGGTATGCTAATGTTACACTCAAATACGGTTCCCTTCAGCGACAACAGCGCCTCCCACAAAGTTGTCAACCAGCCTATTATTGCAGTGGGCTTTCAATCCAGCAAAATGTGCATTCGATCATAAGGAAACACACGAGTATCGATCGCAAATATTGTACAATATGTATTGTGTATTGAAGAAAATAATGCAATTTCATAATAGACAAGGGTAACTATAGCCAACACAGTATGCTTGAATACTCAGCTTGTAGACCTATCATCAGCGTTCAACTGACAACAATGGTTCCATTATTTCGAAAGTGAAAATACCAACAACAACAAAACCATGTTGATTTAATATATTCAATTTATCCATGTCGACGACATGTAGACGGCTGGTCTACTGACTGTGACGTGAAAAGGAGTGACAGCAATGACCACTAGATGGCACACGTGCAGTGACCAACTACCCAACTTTACAGCTCATCCTTGTGATTCATCTCAGCCAATGGCCGCGCGGTGCGCACTCTGTCTTTGTTCGTATGTAGTAAGGCTCTGATGTCATCCTCTTGAAAGTCAGGCTTTTTCTGTGCACCCGTCTGTCAACAAAGAGTTTTGAAACCTTTAATGTCATGCTTATTCTGTAGGCACGTTGGTCAACAAAGAGTTTTGAAACCAGTAATGTGACAATAAGACTCGTGGTATTCGAAAAGGTGTACCTGAATCTGACGTTTAACTCCCACGCAGGCCATAGAAGCATCGTAGCACAGACGCATCTCCAAGTTGTTAGAGTGTCCTTTCATCATTTCATTTCGGATCTTCTCATTGTGTGTTTCTACAATTAATGTATTATATCCTTAAACTTGAACGATCTAACATAAATGTCTCATGTCCACAATCATTCCTTATAAACCATCTGTTAGTTAGCTCACCAAATAGGTCTTTGCATGACGTCTTCATGTCTTCTCGCGTATGTCTCTCGCACAAAGCTCCGCTCATCACATCTTCAATGACGCTTTTTCTAGATTCATATGAGGTTGCTTTTCCCATAACAATCTCAATTTCTGAGAGACGATAAACAGTAAACATTATTATGCAAGATATATTTTACCCTCAGCTCACATTTTGAAAGTCTATTAGGGCATAGGAAATATATTATATTCACAAGGGATGCCATACTATCGTTATTTTGTTATGCAGTGAATGATTCAATTAGTATACCCACCTTTAGCCGTTTCTATGCAGCTTTCACAATACGTGGCTACAATAAAAAAAAAAGACCAATTCACCCTAATTCAGTATGTAACGATACCTCCAAAGTCATACACACATCAAATCCATCAGACAATGTAAAACTAACTAGTCACAGCCTCTCACTTTACTTACACAGGTCAACTCCATGTACTTGTCCAGTGGAGAGATGCAATGAACACATAGAGGAAAACAGAATGAGGCAAATCCACACCATTCTTTCTGTCCCTTAGCTCTGTATGTGCTTTTCGTCTTAGATGGTTCAGCACTAACATTCCCAGTTTCTCTGCAGTTCTTTGGTGTCGCATTTACTTTTTCTCTAGTAAATTACACCTGCATGCGAAGAGAACAATAGAATGAAAGCATTGCTGTCATTCCTTATCGTGTTACACGTTAGCTTGTTTTTCTGGTTTGGCCATCTTCACCTTCTTGCTTGACAACTTTTTTTTAATGTTGTAACTGTTCCCTCGAACCATGTCATACCTATGATGAATGGACGTATGACAAATGTATTTGCATGTTTGCGTGTCAGTGATGGAGGTTAAATACATATCTGTGTCAATCCATAACTTTCAGTTCATAATGTCAAATGTGATTCAGGTTCTGATATAGAGGCTATTGATGACTTCACGCTGTCTGAAACTGAAGTGTGACAAGAATTGTTCCGTACAAGTCTAGGGGTTATTGGCCTAGTGCGCTCTTGACTACTGCAGTTATGGGCTATGCCTGCATTCATTGTATATTCATGAGTTAATATATTCATCTCCCCCCGGCCCAGCATAGACTGCACTCTAACACTTGAGGCACCTTAATATGGAGATATATTGCTTTTTTAATTTATGATATTCGTTAATCTATTTATTAATTGTTATTTATTATTATTTAGCTTTGAAAGAAGTCTGTTGCTGCCCCTACTGTCTCGTTGTCTTTGTGGCAATGACAATAAAGTACTTTGAACTTGAACTTTTTTGAACTTTTGAATATTTTCCCTCTTGACTCTCTCTTTACTGTCTTTATCCAGAGCCACTCTTGTTCACTCTCCTTTCCTTTCGTCTTTCTTTCTTCCTTCTTTCCTTCTTCCACTCTTCTTTCCTCTCTTCTTTCCTTTCTTCTTTCCTTTTCCCACTCTTCTTTCCTTCTTCTACTCTTCCTTGCTTCTTGCACTCTTTTTAATTTTTTCCTTTCTTCTTTCCTTCTTCCACTCTTCTTTTATTTTCACTCTTCTTTCCTTCTTTTCTCGTTTCTTCTTCCACTCTTCTTTCCTTCTTCCACTCTTCTTTCCTTTCTTCACTCTTCTTCTTTCCTTCTTTCACTCTTTTTTCTTTCTTCTTTCCTTCTTCTTTCTTTTCTTCTTTCCTTCCTCCACTCTTCTTTCCTTTCTTCACTCTTTTTTTCATTTCTTCTCTCCTTCTTTCACTGTTCTTTCTTTTCTTCTTCCTTTCTTACCTTTTGTATTTCATGCACTGGTATTTCCTTCAGGAAATACATTTAGTTATTATTATTATTATTATTAATGCTAAGTTGAGTTGTCTCTCGATTTTTAAAGCCTGTCTAACTCTGATACGGATCCAGCTAGTGCAGGTCCACTATACTCTGGACCCAAACAGAAGCTCTGTCAAGCTCTGTGTCCATGGACAGAATGACTGTACTTCATAGTTTCCGGTGTAGAAACCCCACCCATCATCATTTATGGTCTAGGAAAAAGTGAGGCACAGTTTTAGCGGTTTACGGTTATACCATGTGACACTTGAAATCCGTAAGAAACTGTATTCAGAGCTCCGACCTTCCGAAGGATAGAGGCAGCGATCATAGAAATTGCGTTAACTCAATTTAAAGACAGTTTACTGAGCGGAGTATAAGAAAAGGTTTTTGTCATTCAGAAAGACATATCTGCATGGTCAAACTTCTATAGTTTAGCTCATCGGGTGAGTTTACCTTGCCTCCTGTTGAATTGTCAGAAGCCGACGGAATCTGATTGTAAAACACAAGTAAGTGACTTTAACTGCCTATGTTGTTAAGATGTCTAACGTTACACATTGATCTGTGGTGGCCTTGCACAGTTTCTGAAAAAAGGGAAATAACGCAAGTAGCATGCTAAGCAACCACTTTGCATAATGTTAGCCAGCTTGCTGGATTAATAAGGAAGTTATTTGCAAGCCGGGTGGGGTAGAATGGGCAAAGTCCATCGACTTTGTAAGAACTGACGACGTTTTCTTTGTTGGTAGCCCGGTACAGCTGTCAAATGTTGGGTATTACGCAGTTATTGCATTTTTATTGCATCAGCTTTAACGTTATAGGCTACCTGTTGACACCAAGTAGTATGCTACTGGTGATTAGAGATAGATGTACAGTGTGTAAACTTGTGTGTAAACACATGTGTCTTGACTTTGAAGAGACACTGTTAAAGATGAGAAATCAGAATAAAATCTAGCCTAAACTTTTATAGATAGTAGGTTGGTCATGCGAAAGTCAAAAGACTAATTGGTTATTTCTCTGTAAAGTTTGTTCTCTGTTTGTTCTCTTCGACATCCCCGTATGTTAATAAGAGGGCCGTTTTCTGTCATTACTTTCTCGAATTGTGATTTAATCCGTTTCGTACTCATGGCCGTTTCTCTAGCCAACTCATTGAATTCGCGTGTTGTTTCACATTTCGCGGTAAGGCCACCCTTTTTGGCTGCTGTCAACGTGCTTCTGTCTTGAACTGTGATTGGTGGACGTGCATTTCGAATATGACGTCACATGTGGAGTTCTCTTCTGTCGACAGGGGGCAGTGTTGTGCTTTGGGCCGTGGACAGACGGCCAAAATGGCACGCTCATTTCACTTGAATTTGGCAAAAATTGATTGTTTACACAAAATGGATCAAATGTTTGGCTGAGATGTGCTTTACTTTTTCATCTAGAGGGTTCAATACAGATATAAACTACTGTTTCATTACAGATACAATTAAATAAGATACAATAAGTAAAGCCTTGGCACGTTGTTTCAGCTCCATGAGTTGTTAAGTGTATAATTTTGGTTGTAATAGGCTTCATTGTTCATTGTTCTGCATTGTCCAGTTTTGTGGTGGAAGATTCTATGTAATGCAGGCCACTATTATTCAGGCATGATGAGTATTTTAACAACGGTCTGTATTTTCAACACATGTGAGAGATTGGGGGCCACGTTTCTTTACGCATTACTTTTGTGTCTTGTGCTTTTTGATCATTCATGGATGCTTACTTTACTTACTTCTTCTTAACGGTGCCGCTGAAGTGCTATTTGAAGGGTGGGACACAGCGTCCCTGCTATCCTCCAATAGATTCAAAGTAAGCTTCATGATTGACAATACCGAGCCTGGGAGTGGGAGGAACCACCTCAGCAGCTATCCATTTGGCTTTGTTACGTCTGGGAAGCCATTTTGGAATTCTGTTGGTAGTGTCTGAGAATTACAGGCTACTGTCAACTTATAAACTTTTGTGTCTGTTCACGAATTAATTTAGCCCACGATATCAGCGCTTGTCATACTGGACTAAACTGCTGTTTGCATTCATTTTGATTACGCGCCTTGACATGCGTCAAGAAGTTTGCGCATCTTTTAAGGCTGGATATTTCTTGTCCAACTGGATTACGTTCAAGACAACATAAGATACATGGACTTACTGGACGGGCAAGTTAAAACTGTAGTTTATGTTGATAATGTTATATCCTCAATGTCCCGATACAGAGCGTAGCTACATTGTATCAGAACGTTGAGACATGTTTTTAATTTAGAATGTTCTGTCGCATGCTAGGGAAGCTCCTCTCTGCAGAACCGTATGTATAGCGAAGGGAACCTCGGGCCCTGGGATTTCGTGTTCTGTAACTGCAGTGTAAATTCTGGTCAAGATCCTACTCCATGTCTTGTCTTCAGAATACATCGCGTACCTGCGTATGGAATTAGCCGTCATGTGTTGCAGTGTACACACACACAATCCCTATGTCAGACAGTTGATAGAGTGAATGTGCAGCTGAAGTATTGACGTCTAAATATAGCATGAGGCAACCAAAGACGCACTGTCGTCTCGATCGTCTGTAAAACAGACACATAACGGTTACTCTAATTTTAAGGCATTCTATGGAACGTGATCCTCATAAGAAAGCCATAAACCTAAAACAGATTTATTGAAGAGACATAGGCTACTGTGACTTATAACGGACGGTGATTTGAACGCGCACTGTCACAGAACGTGTTCTGCACAAAGGAGCTTACAAAGATTCGGTGTAGCGTAATTCAGTAGAGTACCTTGGCTCTGTGTTGAATACTTTCTGTCGGGACAGTATTATGATACGCACTAGCGGCTCCCGTATTAAGTGTGCGTGTGTGCGCGTGACCGTGTGAATTTTCCTGAAATGGTTCAGCCTGTCTCGAGAGTAGCTGTAGCCTGAGTTCGTCAGGCCCGACATCCTCACTGGGACTCTAAACGTGCTAGGATAAGACTATTTCAAGGCACACACATAAAAGCCCTTTCACTATATTTATATCACCAGACTCAGCCTTTTTACTAATGGGACTCATTATGTGTCCCTCTCTGCCCAGGCACATGTGGGTCGATGTGTGTCTTTGGACTGCCAGCAGGTATCCATAAATCTGTCAGACTGGCTTCCTGCAGATACAGAAGCTCTTGGGCATATTTCCCCTCAGCCTGCCCCTGTCCCAAACCAGGGGGTCTGACGGCTAGAGCAGGGGTTATAGATTAGACCACCACTCCATAGATTACTTCATGCACAGCATGTGGATTTTGAGAAGCCATCTGTTAGATTTAATCTTTGAACCTTATTGGCTGGTTAGCAGAATGGTTTAAGTGCCGGTTGTCACTGATGCATCACTATGTTTTTGGTTAACCTGGGCATTGGAATGGGCTTCCATCCTAACCAGATGTGCTGACTCCATATTCACCGATCTCAGTTACAGCAGAGAAAGTGGTGTTTTTTAATGTTTTAACAATGTCAGTAGTACTGACTTAGTTTTTTTGTTTTGATTTAGTGCATATCAAGAGGGTGACTGATTTAAAAAATCAAATGTCCTCTTTACCCATAAGGCATTGCTCCGGGTGCATCTTATCTGCTCTGACATTCGCGTGCAGCAGAGATGTTCATCTGCTACGCTGCATAATTCATTAAAGCAGCATTTTACACTCCCACCTCTTGGTGTGTAATCTCCAGCTGTCTCCAGTGCAGTCAGACAGGTATGGGAGGTATTTTAATGTGTGGAGGTTTGCCATCAGATGAGCTGTTGCCAGTTGGCTGGTGTGTCCACATACACCTGCTCAGGTGTGTGTCCCCACCCACTGCCCACTCTCTACCCCGCCCTGGGAGCTTAGCCAATCACATCGCACTGCTACATTTGAGTCAGCTGTGTGTGTGTTGGCATGAGAGTGTTTTTCCAGTGCCATTTTATTGTTGGCTCTGGAAGAGTAGACTGCAGCAGTCATGGAGCAGGTAATAACGCTCACCATTTCTTACTTCCTGGTAGCAATAATAATAATAATGATAATTCATTTGATTTGTAACGCACTCGGTAGACCCATATGTGTGTGTTGTAGAATGCTGTAGCTTCACAGTGGTGTGATGCCGTTGTGTGTTGGCAAGGCTGTGGCTTTTTTTTAAAGATGTGTGTAGGTGTGCCTGGTGTTTTTGCTGAAATTCCAGATAGCCTACACATTCCCTGTGAGACTAGTTCAGTTTAGCTTCTTTTTTATTTATTTATTTATTTGTTATACTCCGTCAGTGTCAGTTAGTGAAAGCCTTTTCTGTTTTAGGCAAAGAACAGTTTTTTATATACAAACTGTCAATACCCTAGGCTCGTGACAGGCTGAACCAGAGAGAGAAAGTGTGCTCGTGAGTTTTTTGGCGTGTGTATTGTCTATCTGTGATGTTGATGCCCAGGTTTGGGTCCTAAAGTGCCCCTCTGCCCTCCCTGTAGTGGCACAGAAGAATGAACATGGACTTCTCCCCCCTACACACATACACGCCACCGCAGTGTGCCCCGGACAACACCGGATACACTTACTCCCTCAGGTGAGCCGAGTCGGGATATGGTCTGTGGCCCACCTTGGTCTTGGTTGGCTGGTTGACCGTTCTAATGCTGTGTTCATGACCTGAAGGTGCACCCGTGCGTCCAGGTGGGGGTGCCTTTGACACGACCTTGGTGTTTGTTTAAGTAGCTGGCTGATTGTTGCTGAGCTTTGACCTGGGTTATCCCACGCTGCCACTCACACAAACTAAACCCCTTTGGACCATCTCGGATTTGTCCAGACCCGAGCTCTCCTCTCCAAGCTGAGTTTGGGTCTGATCGGAACCAGATGTGCCGTGTCTGTGCTGGATTCACATTCTCTCCGTGTCCACATGTGTGTCTGTGTGTGTGTGTGTGTGTCTGTATCCACATGTGTGTGTTTGGCAGCGTCGCTTTCGGCCCCGGTAACACCCCAGTGACTCAGCCTCTGTTCTGTCATATCCCACTATTACTGACACATGGGCTGATGAAGTTGGTTGTAGTATTTTGAGTATTCTAAAATGTCAGTGTGACTAACCATAAATTGGAGATTTGGAAGTGGAACATACACGAGGGTATGGTGTTAGTAGAATGGTCCTCTTACGAACACTCTAAAAGTTGTGTGTATGTCGATGTTGAAGATTTAAGTTTTTGAGTGTTGATGTCGAGGTCGATGTTGTAGATGTGGTTTTGAATGTTGATGTTGAAGATGTGGTTTTGAGTGTTGCTGCGCTTCTCTGGATCCCTGGAGGTGCTGGTTTTGTTTTTCTCCGTCTTTGGCTGGTTCTCCCGCTCACGGTTCTGTTGATGACTCAGCCGGGGGCTACCGGTTGGGTCCCTGGCTCGGAGCGCGCGAGTGTGGTTAAGAGAAAGAGAGAGAGAGACACACACTCACTCACACACACACACACACACACAAACACAGTCACAATCACAAGGAGAAAGCAGGGAAACATTGTGGAGTGAATCAGAGTTATATAACTTTACTGGTGGATTCCAGTCGCCGCGCCATGGCTATTCCCTTTGTATGGTCGTCTCCTGTCTTGTGTCGCCTTTGTTTTCTTTGGCAGCTGCGCTTTAAATGTCTGAACTTGTAGTTTATTATGAGCCTAGCTACTAAACGAGGGTAAAGTTAGCTTTTTTTTCTGATTTACTATTTGTGTAACGTAAAAATATTGGATCTCCCTGATTTGCAGCAAGCTTTAAATGTACTGTGGTGGGACAATAATAAAACAACAAATAAAAAAAAAAAAACCTTCTCAATGTTCTTACTCACAGTACATTTGTGTTCTATGTCACAAGATTTGCATTTCCATGCCAGCCTTTGTGGGAACGAATATAATTTTTGTGTGTAATTGCAAAAGTATTTCAGAAATGGTTATATGTTCTTTTTCACAAAGGTGTGGCTGCCATTAAACCTCTTGCACCTCGCGGCTGTTGAGAGAGCTGGAATGTGGTGCACGGTTTCCCGCCGGGCGCTCTCGCCCTGCGTGGCCCAGTTCACCTGAGGCGCCGCTGGGCTTCCGCTAAGAGTGTGGGAGTGGGAGACTGAGAGAAATGACACGGCTGGAATGTGACCTTTAGGAGTGGCATGGTTTAGGCAGACATGATCAGAAGAGAAAGGGAGAGTTGGATAATGAGGGGTTGGGGGACGTGCTCATACCTGAGGTGAACACACACATGATCAGAGGAGAAAGGGAGAGTTAGATACCTGAGGTGAACACACCTGCACAGGGCTGGGATTAAAGAGCACGGGGGGCCTGTTCTGACAAAGATGGGACTTTTACCCCAGGAAAAATACCCTACCCCCCCCCCCTCCTCTCTGTCAGTCTCTATCTCTGTCGCTCTCTCTCTCGCTCTCTCCCTCCCTGCCTCTCTCTCTCGCTCTCTCTGTCTCTTGCTCTCTCTCTCTGTCTCTCTGTCTCTCACTCTCTCTGTCTCTCTCGGCCTGTACTGGTATGACGTGCTCCCTTTTGGGTGCAGCACACCTCGTCAGTTTGAATCTCCCGCCATTTTGCTGTGTAGGCAGTTCTTTTCTGTCAGTGTTCATAAGAAAAGGAAGATGGATGATGTACTGGGGGGACACTTATTCTGCTAAATCAACCAGCATTCCGAATATTCTGGTCCATGTCATTCCAAACAGGACAAACTTGTTAAACTTTGTTTAATTTCATTGTGGTCTTGTGCACATTGAATTGCATAATGTACGAAATGTGCTATATAAATAAATTTGCCTTGCCTTGCCTTGCCTTGCCTTGTGTGTGTGTGTGTGTGTGTGTGTGTGTGTGTGTGTGTGTGTGTGTACAAGGAAGAGGGGGACATGTAAGTAGAGTGTGTGTGAGTGCTGCACTGTAAGCCGTGATTAGTAGAAGTTAATGAAAAAGCATGTCTGGGGTTGATTAAAGGAGCGATTAGTGGAGTCTGATGGAAGCCGCTGAGGGGTTAATGTGCTGCTGTGAGCGATTATTCTGCCAACACTTTACAGAGATTACCTGCCAGCAGGGAGCCTTGCCTCTGGTTCACACACAGAACAGAATCACTGGGGACATGTGACTTTGGCGTGTGTGTGTGTGTGTGTGAGGACTTGAGTGAAAAGTTGAGGGTAACTTTACGAGAGGGGGGTCAGGTGACAGAAACCGTTGGGACATCTGCTCAGTGCACTCAGAGCTGAGACAGGACCGAGCCGGTCAGAGCCGGAGGGGGGAGGGGGGAATAGGAGGGGAGGGGGGGAACTGAATTGAGAGTGAGAGTGAATGGATGAAGTGTGAACGTGAGCGTGAGTGAGTGGAGAGCAACACAGGGAAGGAAGAGGGCCAGAGAACAGCAGATGTTTGTCATGTTCTAGGAACTAAAAAAGACTTTTTGCTTGTGCTCCTACCATGCGGTTGCTGTGGGCTTTTTAAGCGTGTAGTTGTACAGCCGGTAATCACGTCAGTTTAAGGTCCTTGCAGTGGGTTTGGGAAAGCAAGGCTCAGCAGGGCAGTTTACCTCAGGGGTTCCTCTTGTTCCTGCTTGAAAAATAGTTTTGAGAGAGAACTGTTTGTGTGAAAGTTGTGAGTGTGAGGAGGTGGGGCAGTGGAGTCAGTGGGGAGACGTGCCAGTGTGGGAAGGTGGCTGGTTCCCGCCAGCCTGCTCCCTCTCTGCTCCCCTGCAGAACTAGCTCTCCCCTCTGTCTGCTGATTTATGGGCTCCTCCTGGGCTCCCAAGAATGTGTGAGGAGTGTGTGAGTGTGTGTGTGTGTGCACGTGTGTGTACGTGTGCAAGTGTGCGTGAGAAAGAGAGAGAGAGAGAGAGCTTGAGTGTGTGTACGTGTGCATGTGTGTGTGAGCGAGAGAGAGAGCTTGAGTGTGTGTGTGTGTGTGTGTGTGTGTGTGTGTGTGTGCACGCACCTGTCCCCGTGAGCGAGAGAGAGAGAGAGAGAGAGAGTGTGTTTACCATTGAGCCAGAAAATATGAGGATGGAGGGAAAGTGTAAAATGTGTGTGACCCACAGAGAGAGAGAGAGTGTTTGTGTGTATCTGTGACCTAGATAGAGAGAGAGAGAGAGTGTGTGTGTGTTTGCCTGGTGTGTGATTTAAGACCCAGCATAGGACTGTGAGAGTGTGTGTGTGTGTGTGTGTGTGTGTGTGTGTGTGAGTGTGTGAGAGTGTGTGAGAGAGAGAGTGTGACACAAGGTCAGTCTGTGTTAGCAGATGACCAGCTTCAGGGTTAAATGGTGTAGTTAATTGGTCTGGTCAATGAAGAAGAGATCACCAGGCAATTAAAGCAAAAATCAATACCTAATTGACAACTAAAAGCGTAATCAATATTTAATAGTTTGTGGAACTACAAATGAGTCAGTGACTTGACATGTTAGACGGATGTTAGACCGCCATTGTTTTATGTGAGCTCAGCATATAAATAGTCCAAAGAGAAACGACTATTTGTTCTCGAGGCACAGGATGCTCTGGATGTACCGCCCTTTCACATACACACTTCTGAGTTCATGCGTATGTCTCCATGACAACACACTTCTGAGTTCATGCGTATGTCTCACTAGACAACACACTTCTGAGTTCATGCGTATGTCTCCTAGACAACACACTTCTGAGTTCATGCGTATGTCTCCTAGACAACACACTTCTGAGTTCATGCGTATGTCTCCTAGACAACACACTTCTGAGTTCATGCGTATGTCTCACTAGACAACACACTTCTGAGTTCATGCGTATGTCTCCTAGACAACACACTTCTGAGTTCATGCGTATGTCTCCTAGACAACACACTTCTGAGTTCATGCGTATGTCTCACTAGACAACACACTTCTGAGTTCATGCGTATGTCTCCTAGACAACACACTTCTGAGTTCATGCGTATGTCTCACTAGACAACACACTTCTGAGTTCATGCGTATGTCTCCACGACAACACACTTCGGAGTTCATGCGTATGTCTCCACGACAACACACTTCTGAGTTCATGCGTATGACTCCATGACAACACACTTCTGAGTTCATGCGTATGTCTCCTACCTAGACAACACACTTCTGAGTTCATGCGTATGACTCCATGACAACACACTTCTGAGTTCATGCGTATGTCTCCTAGACAACACACTGCTGAGTTCATGCGTATGTCTCACTAGACAACACACTTCCGAGTTCATCAGTTGTCTCACTAGACAACACACTTCTGAGTTCATGCGTATGTCTCCTAGACAACACACTTCTGAGTTCATGCGTATGTCTCCATGACAACACACTTCTGAGTTCATGCGTATGTCTCACTAGACAACACACTTCTGAGTTCATGCGTATGTCTCCTAGACAACACACTTCTGAGTTCATGCGTATGGCTCTTAGGCATAGCCTTCATTGCCATGGTTATGCTTTAATGTCGGCTGTCCCATTGAATGGAGCTAATGAATAAAGACTTCTGCATTCATGTCCCAGGGCGTGTCTCTGCACTACAGGTCTGGTGTGTGTTCATGGGGGGTGAATGGCGGCCAAGGCCCTGAGGCAGGTTGGGTTGGCTGGAGAGGGAGCGTCTTTTACACTCCTCCATGTTTGCAATAGCACATGTTGTCATCCAGAGAGAATGTGACTGAGGATTCCAGGGTGCAATGCAGAAACACACACACACCCAAACACACAGACAGAAAGACACACATACACACTCTCGCAAATGAAGTGGAGCCAACCTAAATAAGACCAGACCTTTTTTTTTGTCTCTCATACAGACACAGCTAGAAGCTGGATGCAGGGCATGTGTGATGGGGTGTGTGATGAATAATAAAAGCTGTTTGACTAGGTACATGACTAAGTGCTAGGCCAGGTCATGAGGAGTGTACCTTTCTGGAGAGAGTGGGTGTGGGTGTGTGTGTGTGTGTGTGGTGTAATATGATATTGGAGGTCGTTCTAAAGTGACAGGCGCTCACAGCTGTCAAGGCATGTGACAGCTGTGAGTGCTTGTGCGTATTTGCATGCGTGTGAGCGTGCGTGTGAGCGTGCGTGTGAGCGTGCGTGTGTGTGTGCGTGTGTGTGTGTGTGCGTGTGTGTGTGTGTGTGTGTGTGTGTGTGTGTGTGTGTGTGTGTGTGTGTGTGTGTTGATGGGTGTTGTCCTCTTCCTCATGGCTGTGGACGTGATGTGTGTTAATGCACAATGGTCTCTAGGCTATTTGCGATGTTGGATACCACTCAGAGAGCAGAGCCAATCAGAGAGCAGAGCCCATGCATGAGTGAGTGTCTGTGTGTGTGTGTGTGTGTGTGTGTGTGTGTGTGTGTGTGTGTGTGTGTGTGTGTGTGTGTGTGTGTGTGTGTGTGTGTGTGTGTGTGTGTGTGCATGAGTGAGCGTCTGTGAAGACAAACCAAGACCACTTGGCTACATAATAGAACCAGGCGCATATGAGTGGGATCCTGTCAGTGCCGTTAGAAAACGTGACGGCTGATGTCCGTTCGAAACAGGAAATGTGTCTGTCCTCTGATACTGGTTTAAAAATATCTGGAGGGGTCCAACTGTTATCCCTCTCTGACACACACACACACACACATTTTTCTTCCTCTTGAACTATGCATCTGACCACCACTACAGCCAGCAGTAGTGTTTGGATGGTTTCCATGGCAACAGTAGCAACAGGATACTGTTCCTGGGAGTTATAGCTGTGTGTTTCAGCTTTACGTTGGAGGAGGGGCTGCGGGATGAAAGTGAGAGTGTGTGAGTGTGAGAGTGTGTGAGTGTGTGTGTGTGTGTGTGTGTGAGTGTGTGTGTGTGTGAGTGTGTGAGTGTGTGAGTGTGTTGAGTGTGTGAGTGTGAATGTGAGTGTGAGTGTGTGTGTGTGTGTGAGGGTGGATGGCCGGGAGATAACTATACAGATTAGATCCCAGAGAGTGATAGAGAGAGATAAATGCCCCCCCAGGGGTGAAGGGCAGGGGCATCCTGGTCTCTGGTCTGGGGGTAAATATAGCCCCCTATCTCCTCAAGGGAGTCTGTGTGTTTGTGAAATGGCTTTAGGAAACCGCTGGGTGGGACATCAGATAGCAGCCCTGGAAAACAAAATAACATCACCTCACCTCGCTCTCTCACACACTGTCTCTGCTCCATGTAGTAGGCTAATATTGTTATGTTGTTTGTTTACTGTTTGCGTTTAGTGTACTACAAAAGACATGGCCACAGAGCCACCATAGAGTGGACCCAAGTCTTAACCAAACAAGAACGTTTCTCTTCGTTCTCATAGCCCTTAATTGGGCATAGGATGAGCAGGAAGCCAGTAGTTTTATGTTTAGACCCGCCTAGGCATGTAAACCCCCCTGCTGTTAAGATGTGTGTGCGTGTGTGTATGTGTGTGTGAGTGTGTGAGTGTGAGTGTGTGTGTGTGCGTGTGTGAGTGCGTGAGTGTGTGTGTGTGCGTGTGTGTTTGTGTTGTGTGTGTGTGTGTGTGTGTGTGTGTGTGTGTGTGTGTGTGTGTGTGTGTGTGTGTGTGTGTGTGTGTGTGTGTGTGTGTGTGTGTTTATGAGCATGCCGTGCTATCTCCCCGCGTCCCTTCGCCCCTCTTCCCCTGTCTAAACCTGCACACAAACACAAACAAACAAAAATCAACATGCTCAGAGTGTTTTCAAAGCCAAGATTTTCCTTAAAGTTTCCATGGAAGCAGCAGGCTGCTGTGTACCGCCCTAAGTGTGTGTGAGTGTGAGTGTGAGTGTGTGTCCAGATGGGAAAGTCAGTGAGAGAGATGGATTGCCTGTGACTGCCCAGTCCAGCGGTGCAGACTCTTCTGCTTGGCTTAAGGGAGTAAAACGGCCTCCTCCATGTGACCGCTCTGCCTCTGCTCCAGATTCATGCACCCGCAGAGTTTCTTTCCACACGCACACTTCAGGGAATCCCTGGCGCCATCTTGCTGTACACTCCAGCTGGCAAGAACAGACACTCAAACCCAAGGCTGCCCGTCTGTCACTGCACGCCTGTCAATGCACGTCTCTCACTGCACGCCTGTCACCGGCGTCTGTGGCTGCGCGTCTGTGGCTGCACGTCTGTCACTGAGCGCCTGTGGCTGCACGTCTGTGGCTGCGCGTCTGTCACTGAGCGCCTGTGGCTGCGCTGAGCCCTGCATCTCGATATGCTGGGACAACATGCGTGTAGAACTGCGAAGGGCATGATACCCTGGGCCCTTCTGTCAGGCTGCATAGATACCCATTCATGCTCCCTGGTCTCTTGATGGGGTCTGTAGGCACCTTTTGACTGCAGAAACTTGCAGGACTACCAGAGTTGGTACTTAATTCCCCCCCCAGAAACAGCCCTAAAAGGGGTCCTACAGTTGCGGTTCCTGCTGCCGAAACGTACACAAAAGTTTGAGTCGCCTTAAAATGGCCCGCTGGTTCCTGCGGTGGAAAAAACGCCTTTTGTGGGGCCATTCTATGGGACTTCCATGACGGTCTCTTAGGGAGATGCAGTGAAATACCTTCAGATGTCGTCCAGCTCACCTTCATCCGTTAGAGACCTGTTGTGTTCCTGGTAGTTAATGTCATGGTTTAGTGTTTGTGGTTATAGACAATATTGATTAAATTGGGCTTGGCTGTAGAAGGGGGGCCTTGAAATGTGCTCTGTTGTCATGGAGGTGTGTGTGTGTGAGTGAGTGAGTGAGTGAGTGAGTGAGTGAGTGAGTGAGTGAGTGAGTGAGTGAGTGAGTGAGTGAGTGAGTGAGTGAGTGAGTGAGTGAGTGAGTGAGTGAGTGAGTGAGTGAGTGAGTGAGTGAGTGAGTGAGTGAGTGAGTGAGTGAGTGAGTGAGTGAGTGAGTGAGTGAGTGAGTGAGTGAGTGAGTGAGTGAGTGAGTGAGTGAGTGAGTGAGTGAGTGAGTGAGTGAGTGAGTGAGTGAGAGAGAGAGAAGTCTGACCTCCAGCCCCTCACCTGCACTCCCAAGCCATTGTGGATTTACTCACTGTGTGGCTTTTAATCTCTGTCTGAGCACCGTGTGTGTGTGTACGCGTGTGTGCGTGTGTGTGTGTGTGCGTGCCTGGTTGTGTCCTTTCCTCTTTGTTGTGGTGCTGCTTGTGTCCCCTCATTAAATGATCAGCCTCGTGGTCACCTGCTGGTGGTGGTGGGTCATGTGCTCTACCGTGACATAATGAAGTTCGACGCAGAAAGTGGAGGTCAAGGAAGAATGGACGGGATCTGTCCACCACTGTCTTTATTACTGCTTTCACTGGGATGTTTATAGACATGTGGAATGTTCCTACCATAGGAGACCTCATGTGTTACTACAACCAGTCCCCCCAGGATTTCGCAGGCCTTTTTTGTGATAGTTGCGCCCTAAAATTACTGATTTGGCGGGGGCTTTTCCAAAAAGTTGCGGTGTTTTTAGGTGTTTGTCGCGATGAAATTGCGGGAGCAAGTGAAAGTTGCGATAAAAAGTTGCTTATTTCCCTCTTTGTAATTATAACATATACTATATCACTGCTTTTACTGGGAAGTTTATAGACATGTGGAATGTTCCTACCATAGGAGACCTCATGTGTTACTACAACCACACACACACAACCACACACACACACACACACACACACACACACACTCCCCCGTGGGTCATGTGGTCCCTGGCAGTGCCAGGCTGCAGTGGGCGTTGTGGGCACCAAAGAGGAGAGGCGGTGCGTTGCATAAGAGGAGGAGAGGAGCGCTGGGATTTATCTGTGTGTTTTTGCCTCAGGATTTGGGCCCTAGCAATTCTATTTTAATCAGGGAGGTGTGCGAGCGTGTGTGTGCGTGTGCGTGTGCGTGTGCGTGTGCGTGTGCGTGTGTGCATGTGTGTGTGTGTGTGTGTGTGTGTGTGTGTGTGTGTGTGTGTGTGTGTGTGTGTGTGTGTGTGTGTGTGTGTGTGTGTGTGTGTGTGTGTGTGTGTGTGTGTGTGTGTGTGTGGCGCGCGCGTGTGCGTGTGCGAGAGACCACAAGAACAGTCTTGGAAGCAGCACACGAGGCACAAGCACTGTACAGCTTGTATCGATCAATTAGAGTGTTTGGATAGAGCTGTGTGCTGTTATATGGATAACAGCACACAGCTCATAAAGGCTGTGTATCAAACACATGCGCAACACCCCCACCCCCCCCACCACACACACACACAGTTGGCTGGACTGTGTGTGTGTGTGTGTATTTGTGTGTGTGTGTGTGTGTGTGTGTATTTGTGTGTTGTGTGTGCTGTGTGTGTGTGTGTGTGTGTGTGTATATTTGTGTGATGTGTGTGTGTGTGTGTCCGGCGCACAGCCAGGTGGTTTGGTCCTGGGAAAGCACATAATTGGATCTGGGTGGGATGGTGTAATCCAGCAGGCTTATGTAGAGGTGAGGTATGCTGGCCAGACCTGCAGCGACCTCCTCCTCAGCAGTGCTGCTGCCCGTGTGTGTGTGTGTGTGTGTGTGTGTGTGTGTGTGTGTGTGTGTGTGTGTGTGTGTGTGTGTCTGTAATGTGTGTGTGTGTGTGTGTGTGTAGCGTGACCATTCCTCACCATTTTCTGTAGATATTTTCAAATCCTCCTGCTGTGCTGTTAGTCTGGTCCTTTGCCTGTGGGCGTCTAGGTAAAGGATGGATTGATGTACACCCCTGTTCCTGGAGTGCTAGTTGCTTACTTAGAGGTGATCATACAATACACGCCCCTGATGAGTCCTCCATTGTGTGTGTGTGTGTGTGTGTTTGTGTGTGTGTGTGTGTGTGAGAGAGAGAGTGAGAGAGTGAGTGTATGAGCGAAATAGCTTGTTATGTCCTGGTTTTTTGTGCTCGTGTGTTTGTAGTGCGAGTAGGCTACTAGGGTAAATCCTCATCTCCTCTGCGCTCTCTGAATCCATCATGATTCTTGATGGCAGGCCACTAAGTCCCATCAGGCCAGGCCCTGTGTGTGGAGTTGTGGAGGTGAGTGTGTGTGGTTGTGGAGTTGTGGAGGTGTGTGTGTGGAGTTGTGGAGGTGAGTGTGTGTGTGTGTGTGTGTGTGTGGAGGTGTGGTGGTGTGGTGGTGTGTGTGTGTGTGTGTGTGTGTGTGTGTGTGTGGAGTTGAGTGTGTGTGTGTGTGTGTGAAGTTGTGGAGGTGAGTGTGTGTGTGTGTTTGTGGGGTTGTGGAGGTGAGTGGGTGTGTGTGTGGAGTTGTGGAGGTGAGTAGAGCTGGGTTTCGATTAGTGTTGCACCGATGCCATTTTTTGGCTCCGATACCGATACCGATACCTGGCTGTGCAGTATCGGCCGATACCGATACCATACCGATACCACTGTTTGAAATTTGAAAAATATATTTTTTTTAATCAATGGTTTGGTCCCATGTATAATACTAGTGTAACAGTAAGAAAGTCAAATTACATTTCTTGACAGTTTCAGCACTTCAGACATAACTGAGGACTAGTCCTCTATAATTGATGGTTTACCTTACTGAGCAGCACAGTGGCTTTTCTGATTTTGAACACAATAGAGTTAAAGTTTGGTCAGTTCTTTTTTTTTTTTTCTTTCCCTGTATTGTTTCTTTGTGTGTTTGTTTTGTTTGTGGACCAAACCATTGATAAAAAAAAAAAATAAAAAAAAAATAAAATAAAAATAAAAAGTATCTGCACTATTTGTTGGTACTCGCCGATACCGATACCACCATTTTAGTGCTGTATCGGGGCCCTATCCGATACTGGTATCGGTATCGGTGCAACACTAGTTTCGATTCAAATTTCAAGAATCGAATCGATTCCGATTTTTAAGTTTCAGAATCGATTTTTTCCGATTTTCTCAGATTACATCCGATTTCGATCTGATTTCCGATTCGATCCGATCCAGGGGTTAATGTTATTAAAAATGAAAAATGTATTTGAACCGTTTCCTTCACTTCATGACTGTGTAGAGAAGCAACATATTAAAACTAGTATTATATCAATATTAAACAGCGAATCTTACAAGTATTGGTAGTTACTGATGGCTGGAAGACTGATGAAAAGGTTAAGGGTCAATCTACCTTCAAGAAAGATAATTCAGGACAATAAATGGAGGACATCATTGAGGTGACTATATCTGCAACAGTGGATTCCTACTGGGACACTAACCAGTGCATTATTATTATGCTTGAAAAAAAAAAATCGAATTTTTTATTTTTTTTTAATCGATCTTTGGATGTACGAATCGATAATCGGTCATTAATATGCGAATCGATTAAAAATCGGAAAATCGAGCTCTAGAGGTGAGTGTGTGTCTGTGGAGTTGTGGAGGTGAGTGTGTGTGTGGAGTTGTGGAGGTGAGTGTTTGAGTTTAGCTGTGCACTGTAGGTTTCCCTCCACAACAGCAAAGTGAATGGAAGGAATGCTGCGTTTCTGCCTCTGTCTCCAGGCCATTATCACACCCCATATTCTTGTGTACGGTCTGCAGTCGGGTTGTGACAGAACGAGAAGGAGAAAGTGTTTATGCTTGTGGGTGGGTGTGTGTGTGTGTGTGGGTGTGGGTGTTGCTGTAGTGATCGCTAGGCTAGTAGAGTGACTCATATCCTGTGTTGGGAATAGCAGCTCAGCCTCTCCCTCTCCGATCTGCTGGCTCTGTGTGTGCGTGTGTGTGTGTGTGTGTGTGTGTGTGTGTGTGTGTGTGTGTGTGTGTGTGTGTTTTATGGGTTTATTTTGGTGGGACAGAGAAGGGGAAGCAGGCCAGATCGCAGAAGGCTTCTACAGGCTGCTGTGAGGGAAGCAGTGTGTGTGTAAGTGTGTGTGTGTGTGTGTGTGTTTTATGGGTTTATTTTGGTGGGACGGAGAAGGGGAAGCAGGCCAGATCGCAGAAGGCTTCTACAGGCTGCTGTGAGGGAAGCAGTGTGTGTGTGTGTGTGTGTGTGTGTGTGTGTGTGTGTGTGTGTGAGAGTGTGTGAGTGTGTGGCTACTACAGGCTGCTGTGAGGGGAGCAGTGAGAGAGTTGTGTGTGTGTGTGTGCGCTTGTGTGTGTGTGTGTGTGTGTTTGTGTGTGTGTGTGGCTACTACAGGCCGCTGTGAGGGAAGCAGTGAGAGAGTTGTGTCAGCACTATCTGTCTCTGGGCTCCAAGAGGCTGCTGGAGCTGCAGAGAGGGTGGTGGGGGGGGGGGGGGGTAATGGGAGGGGGGCACATTAGCCTCAGAGAACCACCACAGGGCGTCTGGCGGCACAGCGCCTTGGCTGGACCATCCCCATTTGATAAGTGGGGATGTGATTCATGACCATATCTTGATTTCTTCTTTCTGTGATTCTTTATTTGTCTCTCTCCCTCCCTCCCTCTCTCCTTCTCTCCCTCCCTCCCTCCCTCTCTCTTTCTCTCCCTCCCTCCCTCTCTCCCTCCCTCCCTCTCTCTGTCTGGCGTAGCTCCAGCTACTCGTCTGCGGCGCTGGAGTTTGAGCACGAGCACCAGATCGCGCCGGTCTTCGACTCACCCAGGATGTCACGCAGGAGCCTGCGCCTCCACACCGCCACGGGTCTCTATGGCAACGACGGCCTGGCCGACGAATCGCACAACCATAACACGAGCTACAGCAACACCAGCAGTGCCAGCAGCTCCACAAGGCGGTGAGACACAAACACAAACGAACACACACACATATATACACACATACACACACACACACACACACACATGTAAATGTCTGTGGTTGGAACTGGAAACATACAAATAAGTTCACCCCCCACCTCTTACACACACACACGCAAAATAATACCATCAGAAATAATTCACACTTGTTTGTTGCTCACAGTTATATATATGTGTGTGTGTGTGTGTGTGTGTGTGTGTGTGTGTGTGTGTGTGTCTCTCTCTCAGGACTGTAAGGAGCAGGAGGCAGCAGCAGGCCTCAGCGGATCTGCAGACAGACTCGCATACACAGACGCTCACGCAGACGCAGACGCAGCGGCAGACGCCCGTGCGCAGGACTCTGCGCAGCCACAGCAGCTATGTGCTGGGCCAGGCCGAGACGGACGGCTCCTTCATGTCCACCCTACTGGACGAGTCCAGCCTCAAGGAGCACGCCACCTCCACGCCCAGAGTCTGGGGTGAGTACACACTCACAGTCACACACTCAAGGAGCACGCCACCTCCACTCCCAGAGTCTGGGGTGAGTACACACTCACATTCACACACACACAGTCACACACTCACAGTCACACACTTGCAATCACAAACACAGAGTCACTCACTCACAGTCACTCACACACAGGCACAAACACACACAGGCACGCACGTAACGTAACGCAACGCAAGGCACGTTTATTGGTATTCATTGGTAATTCAAAGTGCTTTAAAAAAGAGCCGATAAAGGAACAGAAAGAAGAGAGTGAAACAGATGTGTCTTCCTGGAAGCCAGTGTGAGGACTAAGTGATGGAGAGATGTGGTCAGTCCAGGATCACAGAAATGTGTAAACTCTGATCCATCAAATCTGGCCCTTATGTAATAAGCTTTCTTTTCTCTCTCTCTCTCTCTCTCTCTGTCTGTTTTCTTTCTCTCTCTCTTTCCCCCTCTCTCTCTCTCTCTCTATCTCTCTCTGTCTGTTTTCCTTCTCCAGGTACAGAGCATGATGCTGACCTGAAAGGTGAGTAGACTGTTTCCCTCCCAATATGATACATTAAAGTTGTGAAGAGTTTTTGTGTAGTTTAGTACTGATGTTTCAGCTGTTGTTTATTTGATAGAGGCTTTACAGAAAGCTCATTTCAGAGAACCTATACTGCAGATTGACGTATGTAAGTTGCTTTGGTTAAAAGTAGCTGGGATATACCTACCTTAAACCTTGGAAGATATATAGCTGAAAAGCTTGTGTGAACTCCTCTGTTGTCTTGTTTGGGTGGATGTGTGTGTGTGTGTGTGTTTGTGTGTGTGCGTGTGTGCGTGTGTGTGTGTGCGCGTGTGTGTGTACACTCACCACAGGACGCAGCGTTCAAACAGAGCACAGCTCATCACGGGTCAACGGCGACGCCAGCGCCACACACACACACACAACCATCGCCAATGGCTACATCTGCCACGACTGCTCCATCCACAGCGAGAGGAAGGACGCCCTCACCGCGTACTCTTCGTCAGGCTCGTCATCCTCCTCCTCCTCCGCCGCCGCTGCAGCAGCTGCTAGCGGTGCTAACGCCAACCTCCTCCACTCCTCCAGCTCCTTCACCACCTCCTCCTCCGCCACCTCCATCTACAGCAGCAAGCGCAGCCAGCAACACAGGACAGGTGAGACACCCCCGTCTGGCCCAGATGTGGCTCAGGTCCTGGCCGGAGTGGTGCTAGTAGGGACTTTAAGCCGTGACATTAGAGGGACGGCTATGGCGTCCGCGAAACATTCCAACAGGTTGCCGTAGTAGTGGTAATCGACTATCACTAAGCAACATTGTAACTCTTAACGGCTACTTCTTGCGCAAACTGACGTCGCTCTGAACATAATTTTTCTGTATTCGTCCACCTGAGCCGACGTTAACTGAAAGTTAATTTGAAAGTCTAATTATGTCTCTTAAAATGGCCCGATTATATGCTTGAGATAACAATTTAATAACGGATGAGGAGTTTACATTACTCTATGACACGAACAGGTCCAGCAATTTAGATTTGTCCTACAATTAATATACACCTTTGACGTATTACTTGGTAGTGAGTACGTCAAACCAGTCTCTCTCCCGTATTAGACAGTTGGGCTACAACGGCAGGAAATGTCGAGATAGAATCGCGCGTGCGCAAAGTGGATTTTAAGATTTCTCGAACGCCGTAGCTGTCCCTTCAACCGTTGCTGCCCTAGTATCTGATAGACTGCTCCCCCAGTGTCTCCTGGTTCTGCTCCCAGTCACAGACGGAGAGGGACACATCCTCAGTGACATGGGGCTCAAGGGGAAGTGAATCAAATAAGTTAGAGAATGAACTGCTCTTTTTTTTTTTAAGTGTTTGTGAACCTTTAAAAAAATATGTGCAGGAGTGAAATCTCTCTTGTTCAGTTGACATGAACCAGCAGTTGCACCAAGTGTGTGCAGTTCTGGTGTGTGTGCATTTCAGCCACCACGAGACCGACTGGTGTATGGCATGTTTGTGTGAGAGCTCTGACGTGATGCCATGGTGTGTGTGTGTGTGCTCCGCGCAGGTGTGCTGGCGTGTGTGTCGGGCGCGTGTGTCCGCCAGAGCAGACGGGCGGTGTCCTCCGTGTACACCTTCATCACCCTCCTCTTCCACAGGCTGCTGGGTTCCTCCAGTGCCCACCAGCAGGGCTCCAGCAAAGGTACAGGCCCGCGCGCCCACAGCCAGTGCCAACTCTCCCCTCTCTATGGGCGCTGTGTCTGTCATTCTCACCTCTGTCATGCTCACCAGCCTATCAGCAGGCTGGTGGGGCGGGACATCCTGTCTTCTCTTCTCATAACTCCCATCTCTTTAGATGCTGTCTCTTGTTGTCATTCTTGTGTCTGTCTTGACCAGTGACCTACCAGGATGCTGGTGGGGCGGGACATCCTGTCTTCTGTTTTCATACTATACTGGTGTCTGAGTACTAGTGTACTCATCTTTTGAATGACAGATCATCTTTCACTCCTCTCGCCAGCCATAGTTTTTGTCTCCTGCCTTCGGGTCTGGAGTGCTGCCCACTTGCTCTGTGAGGCCTCTCAGTCCATGATCCTTCTCTCCATTTAGCTCTGAGTAGTTTTTCCAGCAGGTGCATGCCTGTGTCACTGTGCCTTAGACATGATGTCATCATCACCTGGCCTCTAGTGTCACTGTGCCTTAGACATGATGTCATCATCACCTAGCCTCCAGTGTCACTGTGCCTTAGACATGATGTCATCACCTAGCCTCCAGTGTCACTGTGCCTTAGACATGATGTCATCATCACCTGGACTCCATTGTCACTGTGCCTTAGACATGATGTCATCATCACCTGGCCTCCAGTGTCACTGTGCCTTAGACATGATGCCATCATCACCTGGACTCCAGTGTCACTGTGCCTTAGACATGATGTCATCATCACCTGGCCTCCAATGTCACTGTGCCTTAGACAAGATGACATCATCACCTAGCCTCCAGTGTCACTGTGCCTTAGACATGATGTCATCATCACCTAGCCTTCAGTGTCACTCTTCTCCGTTCATGTGACCGCCTAAAACGCATGGTGTTCTCATGATCAGTGATTTGAGGATACGCCCAGGCCAAGCTCACTGTGTGTGTGTGTGTGTGTGTGTGTGTGTGTGTGTGTGTGTGTGTGTGTTGCGGCCGCAGGTGTGCTTGTGTCTGTGTCGGACACGCTGAGGCGTGGGGGCACAGCGCTCTCGGACAAAGTGTGGCTGCTGAAGTGGAGGCTGCTGCAGAGGCTCTTTTACAGGGACTACCGGCCCAAAGGTACCAGAGCAGGAGGACCCGCACCGCCTCTGACACTTAACGCCTCTCTTTCCCTTCTCCTCTCTTCTCTCTCTTTCCCTTCTCTCTCCTCTCTCCTCTCTTTCCCTTCTCCTCTCTTCTCTCTCATCTCTCCTCTCTTTCCCTTCTCTCTTCTCTTTCATCTCTCCTCTCTCTTCTCTCCTCTCTTTCCCTTCTCCTCTCTTCTCTCTCATCTCTCCTCTCTCCTCTCTTTCCCTTCTCTCTCTTCTCTCTCATCTCTCCTCTCTTTCCCTTCTCCTCTCTTCTCTCTCATCTCTTCTCTCTCCTCTCTTTCCCTTCTCCTCTCTTCTCTCTCATCTCTCCTCTCTTTCCCTTCTCTCTTCTCTTTCATCTCTCCTCTCTCTTCTCTCCTCTCTTTCCCTTCTCCTCTCTTCTCTCTCATCTCTTCTCTCTCCTCTCTTTCCCTTCTCCTCTCTTCTCTCTCATCTCTCCTCTCTTTCCCTTCTCTCTTCTCTTTCATCTCTCCTCTCTTCTCTCTCCTCTCTTTCCCTTCTTCTCTCTTCTCTCTCCTCTCTCCTCTCTTTCCCTTCTCTTCTCTTCTCTCTCATCTCTCCTCTCTTCTCTCTCATCTCTCATCTCTGGGTTTCTATTTGTCTCCTCATTATTCTTCTTCCCCCCCAATCATCATGTTGGTGTGTCTGTAACTGGCTCTGATTCTGTGTTTCTATGGGGGTCATTCAGCTCTACATCTTCCCTACAGTGACTTTGCAGGCTTTGAAGGTTGTCCAGTCACAGAGCACCACTACTGTTTGTCTGTTTGTCTTTCCTCTCTCTCTCTCTCTCTCTCTACTGACAGATCTGCCACCAACCTGCCTCTTTCACATTGTCACTCTCCCCCGCTCTCACTGTGTGTGCGTGTGTGCGTGCGTGCGTGCGTGCGTGCGTGCGTGCGTGCGTGCTAGTCAGTCCAGGGTGTGTGTCAGTTTTTCCATCAACTTTTTATTCACGCAGGTCCTCCTAATATTTCCTCTCGTATGCAAAATGGCTTTCCAACACTCGCTTACCACCGAGGTGACAGGCAAATGACCTGTTCCTCTCTTCCTCCTCTCTCTCTCTTTCTCTCTCTGTCTCTCGTTCGCTCATGTTTGTCATCCACTGCGTATGGAGGTGGAGCTGTAGAGGGTTGGTTTAGTGGAGTAGCAGGTGTGTGACACACGTGTGTGTGTGTTTGTTTGTGTTGCAGCTCACTCCAGTTACTGCGGCAGCATGAACGTGAAGGACCTGGTGACAGGGGACGGGCATCTCAACCTAAATGGATCACTGTGTGAGTGTCTCTCTCTTTCTCTCTCACACACACATACACACACACACACACACACACACACACACCCTGGAGTCAGGAGCACACCAGGCAATGGAGGGAGAGAGTAGAAGGGCTAGGCCTGAGGAAGCAGGGGTCAGAGTGTGAGAGAAGCTGGTGTGTGTGTGTGTGTGTGTGTGTGTGTGTGTGTGTGTTGCTCTCTGATGCTGCTGGGTCAGTGCACCAGGGTTATGGGAGCTTAGCAGCCGCGCCGAGCCCCTCGGAGGACGGCGTGAGAAAAACCTGCACCTCAATAGCAGGAGCCAGACCTGACAGGACACTGAGTCACAAAACATCCAGTGCTCTAGTCCAGGGGTTAAGCCCCTACACACACACACACACACACACACACACAGTCACACACACACACACACACACACACACACACACACACACTCACTAACTAACTCGCTGACACACAGAGGCAGACACACACACAGTCACTGACTAACTCACTCACACACACAGAGGCAAACACATGCTCACACTCGATCATTCACACACACACACACACACACACACACACACACACACACACACACACACACACACACACACACACACAGGAGGTCGCATGCTGACGGGTTGACGTGGGTGACAAGGCCGTGACAAATGGCCGTGCCTGCGAAGGAGCCAAACAACCATCAGCCAGAGGGCAGGGAACAATGAGCTCTTGTGTCACTCGAGAGAGAGAACAGCACCCTACCAATGACAGCAGAGAGGGGGAAGGGGAGAGTCAACGTGCTCTCACACACACACACACACACACACACACACACACACACACAGACAGACAGATGGGCAGACAAAAGCTGTGTTATTTTCTCTCACGTTTTATTTGCATTTTCTGCCTCTTACCATCTCAGCATTATTTTGTTGGATTGTGTTGAATATGGTTTAGTTTGATTTCTGTCATTCATAGTTTATTTTTTTTTTTCCTTCATTATTTCAGTTTTGGTTCATGATTTAAGATTTCCTGTTTTGTTTTTGTTCTCCCCGTTTGGTCCATGCCTGGTGCTGTCTGCAGGTGACGACTGTAAAGGAAGCCAACACCTGGAGGCAAACACACTCAGCACACACTCCACACAGCGCAGAGGCCTACTGGTGGCACTGTTGGCCCTGCTCACTTACACAGGTTACACACACACACACACACACACGGCTGTCTGGGCTCCTAGTCCTTTCACAAGCCTAACACTCCTCAAGTTGGGTCAACAATCTTCTCCACAGTCTAACAGTCTTCTCAGTAGTTCAATACTCTTCTCCATAGTCTAACAGTCTTCTCAGTAGTTCAATACTCTTCTCCACAGTCTAACAGTCTTCTCAGTAGTTCAACACTCTTCTCCATAGTCTAACAGTCTTCTCAGTAGTTCAACACTCAATAGTTCAACACTCAGTAGTTCAACACACTGCACAACTCTGGTCTAACAAACGTCTCTTTTTTCTCTTTTCCCATCTAACATATTTCTTTGAAGTCTGAACTGACATCTTTTTTCCTTTTCTTTTTAACCCCCCTTTCTTGTCTCTGTCTACTCATTTCACTGTGTTCATTTAAATTGTACCTCAGCACCTATGGTGTCCTGCATGCAAGTTAACAAAGAGGTCCATTGAAAATGTATTTGAAGTTGTTGCTAAATGGCATAAAGTAATGCTTTTGCAGATTTATGCAAATTTAAAGTAAGCATAAGGTTTCACATAAAGTGAGCTTAAACGTTCTGGTAAATGTTGTATTTATGGCTTTCGGCCAAGTGATATCCACACTATAACTATATTAAAATCAGTAACAATAAACTGTGTTCTGAAAGTCCCGCTAAGCTCTTGAATTAATTATTACGAGTATTACGAGTTTAGGAACGGTTCCAAAGTGCCAGAGTACGTACAGCAATGGTGTTTTGGAAAAGTGCCAGATTGAATTTACGACTCGCCCTAAGGAATGTCTGATCTTCCTTAGATCATTCACCGTGCATTGAATTTGTATTGTTTGTACACTACAAATTGCATCGCGCGTGAGAATTTTAAAGTGCACTATATAGTGAATAGAATTTACAGCTGAGGATAAGAACGGCACTACAAACTGGCTGATTCCTATCTGGTGGACTGTAGTGGGAGTGAATGGACGTTCAGAACATAGCTATAGTTGGAGAAAGTAGGCAGGGAATGCAGTGTTATTGAGTAGCGGTTTGCAAGCTGGCAGCTGATTGGTTGTGTCCCGGTGATGTGGTGTCCAGGTACAGGTGTGCTGCAGGTGTGTCGGACCGTGGCCTCAGGTGGAGTGGCCGTCGCCAGGAAGCTACTAGCGCTCCTGTGGCTAGTCCTCTTAGCTCCAGGTCAGTGCTAAATACCCACCCATCTCCACCAACTCACTCTCTGTTTCTTTCTTTCTCTCTCCCTCTCTCTCTCACACACTATCTTGGCCTGTCTGTCTGTCTCCATATCTCTCTCTCTCATTCTCTTACTTTCTTTCTCTCTCTCCCTCTCTCTCTTTCTTTCTTTCTTTCTCTCTCCCTCTCTCTCTCACACTCTCCTGGCCTGTCTGTCTGTCTGTCTCTCTCTCTCTCCTCCCAAGTCTGTTTGCCTCACTCACTCCTCCACTGCCTTCTGTTCTGTCACAGTCTAGTTGTTTGTAGCCAAGTGATTGTACTGGAATTATTTTGACTTGGAGCCTTAAGGCCGAATTATGCTCTGTTTTAGACGTAACGCGTAAGCACGTAAGATACACAACCCCCCCTTGCGCGGTAAAATACCCCCCCTTACGTGCTTAAGTGCGTCGCCCAAAATTCCTGACTATGCGACTAAAACACTACGGCCCTACACAGCTCGCAAAGGCTGTGATTGGCCGGCTACCACAGCCTTTCACACAGAGTCTCACGTTTCCGGGTTAATAGCATACAGTCTTTTTTAGACCCAGACATTTTTTTAAATCATGAATACCCTGCAGACCGTCTCACAAGCCTTTTCTTATGGATTAGGAACAAACATAACAGAAGAGGTTACAAATCCTCTTTAAACACTTAGGACGCTCAAATTACCGCGAATATCCCATTCTCACCGGCGATTGTTTGGAGAGAATGTGGTCATTCACGAACAAATAGGTACTTTCATATTCATTTTCCGCCACTTGTGAGTCATGGTGATATCTTTCATTGAGTTTATATTGACGTGAATCCATCAATTGCACCAGTGAGTTTGATAGAATGAGCCCGGTCTGCTCATACAAAAGTTAACAGTAACCTGCCGTTACCTTGTGGCCAGCACCATTGTAGTTACAAGCATTGACAACATGATGAGATTCTTTCGCCGTTTACCACCTCATCTTTGAATAATGTAACTCATAAACACATCGTTTTAAAGCCTGTCGCAGTCATTAAAAGATGTCAATAAACAAACTTTTGCGTCATGTGCTGTCTTTTTCGCCACTGGTACTGAATTGCCAACATTTGTATTTTGTGTAACACATGTATTCATAACATCAAGCCTTTCGCCCACTACACTTTCATGCTCCGGTAAGTTTTTTTCCTTTGTCCTGCTGCAATAAATAGGCTTACTTAACTCAAAAAAAAATCTACAGTGCAACACGGCTCACAAGCCTTGCAACACGGCTCTGCGTCTAAAACGAACCTTAAATCAAAACTTGTCTAAAACAAGTTCCTTGTGTAAATTACGTGCTTACGCGTTACGTCTAAAACAGAGCATAATTCGGCCTTTAGTGAACTCCGTCACACATAATTGCTTAACTGTTGCTGTGCAGCGTCTGCAGAAGAATCTGCACACAAACATCTGCACACACACATCTGTTCAGTTTGAAAAGTTAATTGGCATTGCACAATGACAAACAGTCGCCAACAGAGTTCAGATATGCAGGGTTTTGCATTGCGCACTGCCAGTAGTGTGAAGTCATCTGTCTCTGATTTGGAACTCCAGCAAGCTGACACACAAAAACATTTTTTAAGTTTATCGCTGACTTTGTATTTGCCTCTTCTGTTTGTTTCTTCCCTATCCTACCTCTTTCTGTGTGCGTCTTTGTTTGTGTGTGTGTGTGTGTGTGTGTGTGTGTGTGTGTGTGTGTGTGCTTGCGTGTTTGTGTTTGTGTGTGTGTGTGTGTGCTTGCGTGTTTGTGTTTGTTTGTGTGTGTTTGCTTGTGTGTGTGTGTGTGTGTGTGTGTGTGTGTACAGGAAAAGCCGCGAGGGGGGCGTTCTGGTGGCTGGGGACGGGATGGTACCAGCTGGTCACGCTCATGTCCTTACTCAACGTCTTCTTCCTGACCAGGTCAGAAATGAGTCCAGAACCGTTTCACCCTGTAGACATGTAGCTGTGCACACGTCTCCCAATGCTTCTGTGGCCCTCACTCCAGCTCTGGGGAGTCTGGCCTCGTCCTTCCACTAGCTCCAGAGCCAAGCCTTCCTCACGGCTAGTCACAAGGCCAGACACACACAGTGTGCTGCTGAGCCATGCGGGAGACAAGATTTCCATCTTGCAGTCATGCCTTTAAAAAATTCAATTTATAAGCAGTAAATTATTAACAGTCACTGACCTTTTTTAACTGAAGACGAATGGGAAGTGGTCATCTGTGATATTAAGGAGGTTGTAGAGGAGGTACATTGGGGCAGGGACTGGAAATGCACTGTTCTCCTTTAGTTTGACCCCTGCCTCTAGAGGTCAATCGACACAGATGTCCTTTGCTCTCTTGTACATGACCGTTGTTCTGGCGTCTGGTTCTCATGTGCCTGTTGATTTGTTTATTAGTTTATTATTATTATTATTATTATTATTTGCTCTCTTGTACATGACTGTTGTTCTGTTGTCTGTGGTTTTCAGGTGCCTGCCCAAACTATGGAAGCTCTTGCTGTTTCTGCTACCCTTTCTACTGCTTCTGGGTGAGTGTGTGACTGTCTGCCGTAACCTAGCTGGGGCTCTCTCACACACACACACACACACACACACACACACACACACACACACACTTCTACACTCAAAAGTTGTGTGGAGGCAGAGCTTTTAACCAGCACATGTCTCCTGAGTGTTAATGTTGTTGAGATCGACATCGGATTGGGGTCATTATCTGAGTGCTAACACACACACACACACACACACACACACACACACACACACACACACACACACACACACACACAGTGAGTGATGTATCCCGAGTACTCAGTGGAGATGAGCTGGCTGCGGTGTCCATCAGTGGCACCAGCAGTACTTACTGCCGTCAGAGAGTGTTCAGACCTCATCTCTTTGTACACATGTTGTTGTGTTGCAGCCCATATGCTCAAATCTAAATTTAAACTCATTTTGCCCTCATCAATCTACCCTCAATACTCCATAATGACAAACAATAATGACAGGACTAGTTAGGTTTACTAAGTTTGTTTGTCAACGTTTTGTTTGTCATCCTTTCTCCACCTCTCTCTCTCTCTCTGTTCCTCCCTCTCTTTCTCTACCTCTCCCTCTGCCTCTCTCGCTCTCTCACACTCCCTCTCCCTCTCTCTCTCTCTCCCTCTCTCCCTCTCTCTCTCTCTCTCTCTCTCTCTCTCTCTCCCTCTCTCTGTGTAGGTCTGTGGTATCTGGGTCCGTCCAGCCTGCTGGGCCTGCTGCCCGCGGTCAACCTGACGGAGTGGAGCTCCGTGACTCTCTACTCCATGCTGCCCTCCGCATCACTGTTCCCAAGCACACACACCCCCGTGGAGCAGGCCTCTCCACTACCCCCCACACACACATCTGCTCCCTCCTCCGTCCCACAGGTGAGACCTCCAGCCCTTTCTCTCTCTCTCTCTCTCTCTCTCTCTCTCTCTCTCTCTCTCTCACTCTCACACACACACACACACACACATGTGCTTCATCTCATGCACAGTGCTTTTTGTGAAAAAATATCTGGCTTTTCGATATCTGACTGAAGGACAATTCATTGGTCAAGGTTTAAGAAAATTACCATATTTTTGTCTTCCTACTGGCAAAGCACATCTAACTCTCTCATCTTTCTCTCTCCTACCTCCCTCTCTATCTCATCTCTCTCCCTCTCTCATCTCCCTCTCTTATCTCTCTCTCTCCCTCTCTCATCTTTCTCTCTCCTACCTCCCTCTCTCTCTCATCTCTCTCACTTCTCTCCCTCCCTCATCTCCCTCTCTCATCTCTCTCTCTCCGTCCCTCCCTCCATCCCTCTCTCATCTCTCTCTCTCCGTCCCTCCCTCCCTCCCTCTCTCAGCTCTCTCAGCAGGCTGAGTCTGAGGCGCGTCTGCTGGCTGCTCTGGCTGCGGATACGGAGCGTCTGTCTCGGCTGGAGGGTCAAGTGGCTGAGCTGTGGCAGAGCCTGCAGCAGGGGGAGCTCCGGCACGACGAGCAGCACGGCCAGACGCTGCAGCACTACCAGAGCCTCCAGGAGCAGCTGCGCACGCAGACCGACAGGCACACGCTCGGCCTCTGGGTGTCCGGCCTGCTGGAGGACAAACTGAGCGCACTCCGTACTGACCTGGAGCATCAGGCCAATCATAGAGCAGAGGTGAGTCCGACGGGGAGAGGAGAAGGTTCTGATTGGCTGCGGTAGGATGGGGGTTTATTAGTGAAATGTGAGACTGCTGTGTTGTTTGTATGACACAGGCAGTGGAAATACAGTTACATCAGGAAAACAGTGAATGGTTGCTTCCTTTAAAGATGTTAATAATGGAAACAGGAAGTAAGAAGTAAGAGCTGAAGTGAACATTGCATTTTTTGTTTTTTTCCCCCTCTGCTTTCTATCCCTCTCTCCCCCTCCCCTCCTCTCTCTCTCCCCCTCCCCTCCTCTCTCTTTCTCCCTCTCCCAGTCCCAGGAGCAGTATGTGGCAGAGCAGAGAGCTCATGAGACTCGGCTAGTTGAACTGAACCTCCTGCTGCAGGCCCTGGCTGCCAAAACTGAGGTGTGTGTGTGTGTGTGTGTGTGCCTGTATGTGTGTGTGTGTGTGTGTGTCAGAGGTTCCGCTAGAGAAAAATGTTGCCGGTCAAAATGACCGGCAGAGTTTTCATTTTCCGGACATTTTAATGATAAGCCGGTCATATATCTATTTCTGCTTCTAAATTAGCCTATTGAAGAAAACTGACGCCATGTTTAGCTTAAAGAACTACATAATCAGGTCGTTTAGATTGGGAACGTTAACGTTTACAATGGGAAAAAAAACATAAATGCCTGATGCGCGTCAATAAATGGCCTGCTGTGTAAAATTGAGCGCTGCAACAAGGTCATTGCTCTCTGACTATGTTCAATGACAGCGGAGATTCTAAAATGATTAGACCCTCTTATGAATCCGTTGCGTTGTCCTGCCATTTCGAAGAGCTAACAGAACATTTTATACTGTTACCATCAATTACTTCGCACCTTAGCCATGGGAACTTCATTCGGACAAAACGCCTTTTCTCTGGTAAAGCTGTTTGAACATCTAGGGCTTCAGGTAGGCTATTCAATGTTTGGAAAGTTCACTTTCTACATGAAATAGTTCAGTTCATAGTTAACATTTTGACTAAGTTCACAGCTCCAAAAAATGTACTTGTCCAGTTCTTTTTTTCAATATGTTGCGAGCTATTTTTCAAAATCTCTATCTGTCTGTCTGCTCTCGGCCTCTAAGCAACTTTGCGCTCTCACGCACGGACATAGACAGTAGAATGAAATGTCTCGCGTGCAACACTGCAGGTATTGCAGGTTTATCCTCATCAGAAGGTTCACCCTCATCAGTTGTGTTTGGCCTCTGAAAAAAACCTTTAAGGCTAGTCTGCTTGGCCATGTTTGATACTTATCACTCAGTTCGCTCCGTTTGTAACCGACGGTTTGCGCTTTATTTAAAATGCAGCATATGCGTGTTGTTTAATAACTTTCAAGCGGCAGAATAGCCTGTTCCTTTAAAACATAATAAGGGCAGTGCACGTTGGCTTTATAGGCCTAAATATTAGGATTGTGGTCTAATTCAGATTGTGTTTGCTGGACGGGATTTTTAAGAAATTCCAATCAGACAATTTGACCGGTGAGATCTAATATTTTATTTAAAATTTTTTCCGGACAAAGACCGGTAATTACCGGACAACGGAAACGCTGGTGTGTGTGTGTGTGCCTGTGACGACATTCTGTGTATGAGCATGTGACTACCTGCGTGAGGGCTGACTGGGTTCATGTGTGTGTTCTGACCCACAGGAGGTGCAGCAGAAGCAGAAGGACCAGGAAGCAGTTGTCCCTCCTCCTCCAGTGAGGTAGGACTCTTCACCTCAGTTGACCAATCGGCTTTTATTCATCACGCACGCACGCACTCACTCACTCACTCACTCACTCACTCACTCACTCACTCACTCACTCACTCACTCACTCACTCACTCACTCACTCACTCACTCACTCTCTCACCCACTCACTCACTCACTCACTCTCTCACCCACTCACTCACTCACTCACTCTCTCACTCACTCACTCACTCACTCACTCACTCTCTCACCCACTCACTCACTCACTCACTCTCTCACCCACTCACTCACTCACTCACTCTCTCACCCACCCACTCACTCTCTCACCCACTCACTCACTCACTCACTCACTCACCCCATAGAGCAAATATAGACTGAAGTTCATGCTCGCACACATGACTCCTCTTTTAGTCTCTGTCGCTCTCACACTCACTTGATCTCTTTCAGTCTCTGTCGCTCACACTCACTCGTGTGTTTGTCTCTCCCAGTGTGGGGGTGGGCCAGGAGGACCATGATGCATTGCTGCAGGAAGTGGGCCGGTTAGAGGCGGAGCTGGGCCGCATCAAAGATGACCTCCAGGGGGTTATGGGATGCCGTGGGCGCTGTGAGCAGCTGGACACCCTGCAGGACACAGTGAGTCACACACACACTCACACACACACACACACACACACACACACACACACACACACACACACACACAGAAACACACACTCAGACAAAGACACAGAAATACACACACACACACGGACAGACACATATGAAGATGCCCTATCCCCACTTCCTGAATCTGTGAATCAGATCCAGACACACACACACTGAATGCCACTATCTCCCACTCACAGGCTGTGGGCAGCTTTTACCAACTTACTTCCACTTAGAAAGAATAATGTTGTGCATTTGATTAATGTGTTAAACATGAATGTTTGTATATATATGTCATTTGTGTGCTTCATGTGTATGCATGCGGGCTTGTGTGGTGCACACATGTTCAGAGTATGTATATGTTATGTTATTGTAGGTTGTTGTGTGGTGTCTTGTCACAATTTCAGTGCCCAGTCTGACTCTGTGTTGTTCTGTGCATCTGACAATAAAAGACTTGAAACTTGAACGTGTATGCTTGTGTGTGTGTGTGTGTGTGTGTGTGTGGTGTGTGTGTGTGTGTGTGTGTGTTGTAGGTGTCTGCGCAGGTGAGTGCGGAGGTGCGGCGTGAGCTCCAGGCTCTGTTCTACGGCAGTGAGGCTGGGCCCGGTGCCGGTGAGGCTGCGCTGCCTGAGTCGATGCTCCAGTGGCTGTCGGCACGCTTCGTCCGCGGAGACGACCTTCACGCCTCGCTCGCCACCCTGGAGAAGAGCATTCTGGGTAACGTCTCCCTGCAGCTGGAGCAAGCAGAGCAGAGCGAGCAGCCGGCCTGTGCAGAGACCATCAGCCAGAGCGTCACCCAGAGCGTAACACACACCGCCCAGGCTGCAGGGATGACCGAGGAGGTGTGTGTGTGTGTGTGTGTGTGTGTGTGTGTGTGTGTGAGAGATTTGTAGATTTCATAAATACCACATCAAATTCCAAAAGGCCTCGACCTTTTCTTCACTGAAACATGTCTTAAAAACAGTATTTCAAGGTTGCTTAGATTGTAATTGATTAATTTACTTTGAATTTACTCTGAATTGACTTTATTGGTCCTAATTTTAAGCAATTTCGGCTATCTCCTTGCCCTACGTCAAACCTGATTATTAAATCAAGTTCAAAGCAAAAGCGTTGAGTGTGGAAGCCTGAGAGACCATCCATTTTCTCATCTCCTGAAAAAGATCAGCATTGCGACCTCCAACCTCCTCTCTTCCTTTCTCCGCAGGAAGTACTTCTCATCGTGCAAAACGCTCTGAGGCTCTACTCCTATGACCGCACTGGAAAGGTGGACTACGCCCTGGAGTCCGGAGGTACACACACACACACACACACACACTCTCTCACTATCATTCTCACTCTCAGTTCCATTATCTGGCAGGAAAGAGATTATCCATGTCTCGCTCCAACCCAGCCACATCACACCCAGACACATTCCCAAGGTTACACTTTCCAGGGGTTCCCACGGAAAGTTTTGGAGAAGTCATAAAATTAGATTTTGTCGTATGGAGGTCTGATAAAATTATCTTTGTTGTTGTACTCATCCCATGATACCGTTTAAAATGTAGAAATGAAATAGAACAATGGTCACGAACGGAACCGCGGTTCTATGAGCCTCGGATGACTGACAGTAATGCGTCACCCAGGTCACAGATTACATTGTTGATACAAACACTTGATGGACATCCAGGTGCTGAAAGCGCTGCCTCTGGCAGTCATCCGAAATTTAAGTCCCGCTGTTACGCACATAAGCATCGCTTTAAATATCGCTCTAGCCCATAAGAACGGTAATGTCCACACCACACACTATAATGACAATCACATGAAGAACGATACGTTGGGCATCACTTTCAGAGCGATGGTGGGAACGATGGGATCACAGCCAATCAGAATCCAAAGCAAAACACATTAAAACATGATGGATATTTCTGAGAGCCTTTGCTTCTCCTTGATCAGTGTGGACGCTCATATTGTTATAGTGACAGTAGCCGTTAAGAGGTGAGGTC
>NC_137925.1:12587143-12707143 GCF_963457725.1 Sprattus sprattus
GCTCATGCGACTTGTAGTAGTTGAACGCTGGAAGGTATATACTGCCCTCTAGTGTTCGATCAGAGTCTCCACAACACTACAACAGCACTACAAAAACTAGGTGCCTACAACTGATTAAGTTGATACTGTGGGAATGCTGGAAGGTATATACTGCCCTCTAGTGTTCGATCAGAGTCTCCACAACACTACAACAGCACTACAAAAACTTGGTGCCTACAACTGATTAACCCTTCATGTGAAACACTGTCAGAAGACACTGGCAGGTTTATATATCACATCTCATCTCATAGGTAAATTGAGACTCAAAAGTGAAATAAAAGTCCTTCACAGTAAGCATCAAGATCACACCTTAACCTTAACCTTACACACTAATCAATGCATTTTAACATTTTAAATCATGAAATTATAAAACATATTTATCTTAATAATGAACTAATACCTTTTTTAAAGTAAAATCATTTTCACCTAAACAGACTGCATTTAGGCTCCTACAGCATATTTGAAAATAAAATAAATAAATATGTTAAATATGATTTGCAGGTGTAATTGTATAGTGGTTATTTTGGTGATCCAGGGTTATTGCACAGTGCCACAGTGGGTTAGCTGTTCATTAGTGAGACGGCGAGGGGGAAGGAAAACTGTTTCTGTGTCTGGTGATTTGGCGAAGTGTTCTATAGCGCCTACCAGAGGGGAGAAGATTGAATAGGTTGTGTCCAGGGTGTGAGGGGTCTGCAGTGATTTTCCCTGCCTGTTTCCTGACTCAGGTGTGCAGGTCTTGGATGGTGGGCAGGTCAGCACCGATGATCTTTTCTGCAGACCTGTTGAAATCTATTCCAATCCAGTTAGGTGGCCGAACCAGACAGACAGTTATGGAAGTGCAGAGAACACACTGGATGACAGCAGTGTAGAACTGGATCAGCAGCTCCTGAGGCAGGTTGGAAGTACATCCTCTGCTGGGCCTTTTTGATGATTGTGTTGATGTTGGGTTCCCACTTTGGAGATTGTAGATCCCAGAAACCTATATCCGCTATATCTTATCTTATATTGAAGTAACTTACCATAATCAAGAACATGGTTAGAATATGAGTACACTACATTTTCCTGGGCAATTTTAAACAAAAAAATCTACTTTGTAAGGAAATCTGAGTCTTGACACATGGGTTGTGTGTAAAGCAGTAATCATTGATGAAGTCATGCATGACTGAAGGACGAGATTTTAAGATAAAGCTGAGTTCTAGTTAAAGATTGTTCAACGAAGCTGTTCATGTCCAGTGGAAATTGTTCAACTTCAGACTTCTTCAGTCTTTTACATAATAAAAAAGAGTAGGTGAGGAAATCTTTGCAAGTCAAGCTATCCGTCACGTTTTTCTTGTACTCGAACTGAGGTCGACGAACACCGTAAACCTATGAATAGCCGAGTCCAAAGATAAAAGTGGAGATAGCTTGACGCCGGTAGTCATACGCAGTTGTGTACTGCAAAGCCGTGTACTGCGTATCCTACATATACTTTGCAGTTCCTGCTTATAGCTACCACGTTGGTTTTCTGCGCTCGTTTTTGTTAGCTGCTAGAAAAACTTAAACATCATACTATTGTTCAGAAACACACTTTCCTTTCTTGTCAGCTTCTATGGCTTTGGAGGCACTTCTCCAACATCCCTGCACATTCCCTCTGCTGGTTGCGGTGCTGTTGTTGTTGTTTGTCTGTCTTCACTCCTCCGGTGTTAGCAACCCAGAGAAAGGGAAGGAACCTCCAGGACCCAGTCCACTGCCCATCCTGGGTAACCTGCTGCTGCTCGATCTGAAGAAGCCCTATGATTCTCTTTGTGAGGTTAGCAGAAATGTCACTATTGTGTGCCTGTATTGTGTATACGTTCTCGCCTCATTTGGCTAATATCCACGCCAGTGTGACTTTTCATGTACAGGCACTGGACTATAACAGTGATGGTAAGTGTGTGTTTTAGTGATGCTTACTGGTTTCATTCTCTGCAGCTCTCCAAGAAGTATGGGTCCGTCTTTACCATTTACTTCGGTCCTAAGAAAGTGGTCGTCTTAGCAGGATACAAGACTGTAAAACAAGCTCTTGTGAACCATGCAGAGGAGTTTGGGGACAGAGATATCACCCCTATGTTTCATGATCTCAACAAAGGTCTCGGTAAGGCAGAGCACTGATTCGGTCTCCTATGCTACAGCTGAGGCTTTTGGAGAATGTTTGCTTTTCTTTTCCTAACAAATTGTGAAGAAAAACTATCATTAAATCAGTGAACCTGCTGAAAAAACATTTGTGAACTGGGATGTGCCATTTTACACAACAAAGTAATTAGCAAAGATGTACCTAAAGTACAATTTAGTATAAAAGAGTGATCAAATGCTGTAGAAACACTAATGTTTACAAATGTTAAAATTGGGCACAGAAAACCACTGAAATCCCTGCATGTCTGTCTCACTCCTTGCATACGCTTTCAGAGCAAAAGGTCATGTGTTGTGGTAATGCATTCATTTACTGTATATGCCCTTAGTCTGGCTGCACTCTTCTGACACTGTTTAACTTCATGCCTTGATTTCTGTCATGTAGAAACCATTTATTGTGTGTGTGTGTGTGTGTGTGTGTGTTTGTGTTCACATGCTCTGTTGTTTTTTCATGTTAATGCTTGATGCAGGCATCTTATTTTCCAATGGAGAGAACTGGAAGGAGATGAGGCGTTTTGCACTCACAAACATGCGAAACTTTGGGATGGGCAAGAGAAGGAGTGAGGAAAAGATTATAGAAGAGACTCGACGCCTGATTGAAGTATTTGAAAAATGTGAAGGTAAGATCAACACTAACTATTATTTGCTTTTTTTTTTTATTCTAGCAGTGCTTTGTGCGCTAATATATTAATTAATCAACATGACTGTCTAACCAACACAATTTTACTCACATGGATAAGTTTGATAGATCAATTCTTTAACATGGGCAGTCAGCCTACTCTCAATGCCCTTGAACTGCCTTAACGTGTCTATAACTCCAACAGCAAATTCAAGTTTACCTTTCTATGATCCATGATTTCTTTTTTATTGCACAGTGCAAATAATAATAAAAAAGTTCTGCTGTGATAATACATGTTGCTCACCAATATATACTGTATATTAAAAAAAAAAATAGTTTAACATTTTTTTTTTATTTTACATTTATTTAGGTATGGCATTTGACACGACCCAGCCGGTGAACTATGCCGTCTCCAATATAATCTGTGCTATTGTGTACGGCAGCAGATTTGAGTACGATGACCCCAAGTTTATGGCCATGGTCAACAGAGCCAATGAGAACATTCGGCTTGCTGGCTCTGCATCTGTACAGGTAACTATGACGACATTACAATGGTCTTTTTCTGCTTGCTCTTATGCTCTAGAACAGTGGTTCACAAACTGTGGTACGTTTACCACTGGTGGTACCCGGCTCCCTTTTGGTACTCAGTCAGTTTTCCATTTTTTATGACTAGGATATTAATCATTAAATATATATATAAAATGCTCGTTCTCCTGATCAGGCATTGCAGTGAGGTAATAACACTTAGTTCCTATTGCGTGGCATGCTACCGAAGGTCAATGACAGTAACAATGGTGGTACTTTGAAAGCCAAATATTTTCTGAGGTGGTACTCACGGTGAAACATTTGAGAACCACTGCTCTAGAACATTCTGTGAAATGTTGTCTCATTCAGACTCACTCAACTGAACTCCTCCTCATGAAGATGTTATTCCTTGATCTCGCCTCAGAGTCTGCTTTCCTTCAAAGCATCATGCTGATAGCAACTTTTCTTTAGAAGCATCATGATAGAAACTTTGCCTTAATCGTTCAGTGTAACTATATTTGGTGTTTTTCTTGTAGCTGTACACCATGTTTCCACGGTTAAAACCATGGCTGAAGGATGTTGCTCGAGTCATGAAGAATGTTGGGGAAAATCTTATAGATATGCAGGGTTGTATCAAGAACCTGCAGGAGACACTGAACCCACAGGACAGCCGAGGCTTCGTAGACTCTTTCCTCATATACCAGCAGAATGCACAGGTAAAATATCATCCATGTTGAAGTATTATCAACAAATCTAAGAGTACTGTGATTTGGAAAGTGACACACTAACAAGATTATTGTTGTGAAGAACAGTTTTCAGTGTGATTGTTAGGGGCTAGATTTTTTTTTTTTAACAGGAACACATCTTGACATTGCTGTGGTGTATCGTTCAAGTTAACAGTGTTTTCCTAGCGTGGTTGTAGTTCAATAACTGTATGGCAGGCTGCTGTTTTGATACAGTGAAAACACACTTTAATATAAAATATAGTGCTAAGGTCTATTATGCATTCGAGCAAGGACACCAGATTTGTATGTTTTTCACTTGTGATAAAGCTGAGCTTGTCTTAATGTGTTTCCAAGTCACCAATGGGAGGCATCAAGCTCACCAGCACACGCATCTCTATGTATGTTTCTGACTGAATCTTCCAGAAATCAGGCCAAAAGGACTCTGTGTTCAATGAGGAGAACCTGCTGTTCTGTGTGGCCAACCTGTTCGGAGCTGGCACTGACACCACTGGGACTACACTGCGCTGGGGACTGTTGCTGATGGCCAAGTACCCCGACATACAGGGTAAGAGAGACCACTGACCACTGCAGCAGATTTTATATGGTCACTGTATAAACAGCTGGCGAAGGATTTGAGTAGGCTGAGAGGAAAACATTCTTCCTTCAGGAAAGTACAGTATACTCTGTGGCCAACCTGTTTCCACCTGGCACTGCTGCTGATAGCCAAGTACCCCAACGTAAAGGGTATGAGGAGAATTCACCCCAAAGCTGACTATCCATGCCATTGCATTCTATTGCATTTAGTTGTTATAGAGTTTCACCTTAGATTAGACATTACATTTTTAAATACACCCTTTAGATGTTCGAGAGTTTGATAGGCCCATTAACAAGTAAATAGTTTCAGCTTCAAATGGCTTCTGCAAGGACTTTGAGAAGTGCCTGATAAGGGCTTGTGGCATTCTTTGAGGTGTAGTCCTTGATTTATAATCCATAACACTCTTCATCAAATTCAGCTCCTCTTGTTTCTCTTGGTGTCTGTCTAGTGTCTGTGCTCAAAAACAACCATTTGCTAGTACCTTAACATCTCACTCCTTTGTTTGTGCACTCATCAAATGTAGACAGATTGCAGGAGGAGATTGACAGGGTGATCGGAGACCGACAGCCTGTGATGGAGGACAGGAAGAGCCTTCCCTACACTGACGCAGTGATCCACGAGATCCAGAGAGTAGCCAACATTGTGCCTTTAAATCTTCCCCACACCACAAGCTGTGATGTACATTTCCAGGGTTTCTTCATCCAAAAGGTACAGTTGTGGCTTTTTGATGTAACATGTTGATGTAATTTTTTTTAAAACAAACCTGTGTATTGACAGCAACCGCAGTTAATTCAACGTTACCTCATTGCGTCACGTTAAAGTAAATGCCATGTGGTTGTGAATATGTATAGCGATTGGAATAGAACACCCTATAGGCAATATAAGCTCGTCTAAACTCCCCACCCACCCTCTTCCACAAATTACCATCCAAAAGAGTATCTTTGAAGGACTACAAGGAATCGTCATTTGAAATAAATATATGAAAATAGACAAACATGTTATGGTTTAAAGTTTTGTGTTATAGAATTCTTAGTCAAAAATGTTCACCAGATAGCCCTATTTAGATTTTTTTCAAAGAGGTCAGTCAACAGTCTGAACAGATTTTTGTCTTGTCATCTACAAGTTGTACTAATTCTCTGATTTTTTTTGTCAGATGAAAGGGGGTATATTGAAGTGCCACACTTTCTTTGGATGGTCCCCTATAGACTGTCTAAAGAAGATTATAAACAAACTATCTGTTCCAACTTAAACTACAATTTAAGGTTAGGGTTAGGGGTTGGGTATGGTTATCGTGATGTTCAGTAAACGGTGCAAAGACTGAACTTGAATTTAAACAAACCATCTGTAAAGACTCTGTACGTGGACTATCCAAATAAAGTGTTACCTATTCAGTAATTCTACATCTCTCTATTCATGCCTCATTATTCCCTTGTCTTCCTCTCTCCATCCTCTTCCTCCAGGGCACTGCTGTGATTCCTCTGCTCACCTCAGTACTGAGAGACGAATCTGAATGGGAGCAGCCTTACATGTTCCACCCAGAACACTTCCTGGATGACCAGGGGCAGTTTGTCAAGAGAGACGCCTTTCTTGCATTCTCTGCAGGTATCCATTTTCATAGCTGTTCACATTTACTGTTTGTTTGTTATGAGCACAGAGTTAGAGAAGCCAGAGGAGTGGACAACCTACAGTATACAACCAAAGTGAGTCCATCCCTGTCAGTTGATTCAAAATTGTATCACCTTGCAGTAGTTGAATTACTGCTTAGTTAGACAGTAAGTTATCTTAATGTGAAGTGTGTGTGAGTTCTCACCATCTTGATAGAAATAAACACTGTGGAGAGGTTTGCTGAGCTTCTCAATATAAGCAGAATTACAGTAATTACAGCAATTTCAGATTTAGGAATGAAATAATGTACAGGGGTAAGCTACAGTAGCCACTATAAACACATTTGTGTACGTGTGCAAGTACGACACAAGTTTGTGTGTGTGTGCAAGTACGACACAAGTTTCTGCAAGTGTGCAAGTACGACACAAGTTTGTGTGTGTGTGCAAGTACGACACAAGTTTGTGTGTGTGTGCAAGTACGACACAAGTTTGTGTGTGTGTGCAAGTACGACACAAGTCTGTGTGTGTGCAAGTACGACACAAGTTTGTGTGTGTGTGCAAGTACGACACAAGTCTGTGTGTGTGTGCAAGTACGACACAAGTCTGTGTGTGTGTGCAAGTAAGACACAAGTTTGTGTGTGTGTGTGCAAGTACGACACAAGTTTGTGTGTGCTAAATGGACATGTTCTCCTTGCTGTCAGGACGCAGGGTGTGTCTGGGAGAGGGTCTGGCCAGGATGGAACTCTTCCTCTTCTTCACCGCGCTGCTCCAACGCTTCCGATTCACTCCTCCTCCTGGTGTCTCTGAGGATGAGCTGGACCTCACACCGACCTTAGGAATTACCCTCAACCCCTCCCCCCATAAGCTGTGTGCTGTGAGCCGCTCCTGACTTCCTTGATGTTCTGAAATGCCATCTGTGTGAACAACATATGCAGCTGAAAGCATTATTCCTCTAAGGTAGAACATGGTAAAACTCTACTCCTCTCATACACACCATTGAAGACCTTTGGCCTTTCGAAAACACTACTGAAATTCACTCACCTTCACTACTGAACACACCTCACGTATACTAGTAAAAATGGAACCTAACACAATGACAACTGAAAACCTCACATACTCATGAGTGAAAACCTCTCTTATACCACAGTGAACACCTCTCACACATTCAACTGAAAATGTAACCTCTCACACGCACAACTGAAAATGTAACCTCTCACACATACAACTGAAAATGTAACCTCTCACACATACAACTGAAAATGTAATCTCTCACACGCACAACCCAAAATGTAACCTCTCACACATACAACTGAAAATGCAACCTCTCACACGCACAACCCAAAATGTAACCTCTCACACATACAACTGAAAATGTTACCACCTCTCATACATAACTGAAAATGTAACCTCTCACACATACAACTGAAAATGTTACCACCTCTCATACACAACTGAAAATGTAACCTCTCATACATACAACTGAAAATGTAATATCTCTCACGCACAACTGAAAATGTTACCTCTGACATTCATTACTGAAAATGTAACCTCTCACACACAACTAATTATAGAACAGTTTACTAAGCAAGATAAGACAATTGTATGTATGCTTCATACTTTGTCCCTTAAAATAAGCTATATACACTTTATATTGTTTTACAATTTTATTTCCGCTATATAACTGTGTTGTATTAGGCAATCAACTGTTATTATATTACTAAAATGATATTATTATATATATGTATACATATAATAGGCCTTCATATATTATAAGACATTATTTTATAATATGATAAAACACATTATACTATATAAAAACTTCTGTTCAGTTTGAAAAAAAAAACTGCACTCACTACAATTCTTTACATATTTAATTTTCACTGGTCTGTGTGAGAGGTGCAGAGTAGTGAATGTGAGTGTATTTCACTTGTGTGTGTGTGTGTGTGTGTGTGAGGATTCTTGCTGAAACGGATGTCATTTCAGTCAGTGTAACGGATGTTCATTTATGCGCTACTAGCTGTCAAATTAAAAGTTATTCAATTCAATGTTGAATCCTGAATGTCAAATTCTGGATGTCAGCAGAGGGCCCGCTGCTATTTGTATTCAGTTAGTCGTTTATGTGCTACACGACTGTTGCAGAGTTTTGTAGGTCTTAACTGAAGATCTCTCTCTCATTATTGTTAGGTTTATGCTAACGCTTAGACCGAAAATCCATTGGAACACATAGTAGCTAGCTAGCATCGCTTCTAATAAAACCGATTATTGTAATCCCGCCTTCCTTAGTAACTGTTGCTATGTCAGACAAACGAACGGTTTGAAAGGCGACAACCCATTGAAATGCATTGGAACGCAGGGCCATCGTTAACGGGTGAAAGGTGATGACAATTCTAGGGGCCCACAAAAACCCCAGTAGCCTATTATGTAGGCTTCCCTTTCTATGACTAAATTATTATGCATAGGCCTATCTAATAGTCATGCATCAGAGTTAAAGCAAAGCCAAAAAAATCAAGCCAAATTGAAAAATAAGTTTCTATTTTCCGAGCAATAACCCCCTTCTTTAAAATATGGTTTGCTCATGTTTTGAGACGTAACGTTAATTCTCTCGAACTGCAGCAGCAGCCAGCTGGTTATTAATAGAGAAGCAATGCCAAAAACCGAAACATAAATCAGGATGCCCAAAAAGAGAGGAGAGGAAGAAAAGAGAGGACAGGAGCACATCAGGAGCCAAGGATATCACAGATTTTTTTCCCCCGAAGATGGTGAGGGAGAACATTACTGCGTTAACCGTATAACACTAACGTTTAACGTTACGCGTGGTCAGCAGTGTAAAATAATCGCCTGGCAAGGCTGACATTACAAAATGAAACCACTAAATATCATCCACAGAAGATCAGTAGGGGAATTATTTGCCAAACGTTATAATACGCTGTCAATAAAATCCCAGTAGCAGTAGGACACCGTTTTTGAATCTTACTTCTCATCTTCATTTCTCATGAGTGTTTACTAAAACTAAACTGCAAAGGTAGTCTATTGACACGAGTCTTGTTAATGTTAAGCAGGGGCTAATCTTACAGCTTGCCGTCCTCATACAATAATAAAGTGAAGCTGTTTGAGCTATGGCATTGATAAGCCCATTTAGATTTGTATTATGTTAATGCCAAGACTAGGTAGGTTGGTTCTTCATCAGTTGTTCCATAAAACTTAAACATAAATGTGTACAAAGGCTATATGACATTAAGACATTTATGTGCTGATACTCAAGAATCAGCTGTAGCCTCATCTGACCCCCACCCTCAGCACTCCAAAGATGCTGTTGATGGTGAGTGAGTGAGGAAGACACTTGTTGGCTATTTTGACTTATTAGTGAACTGTTGTGCCATTGGCATTTACTTACACATTAGTCTCAGCTCTTTTGATTCTGTAATGAATGGCAAAATGTAGATTTATTTATAGGTCTACTTAAGTCACTGTACTTGCGATCTTCAGAGCCATAGTCTTGTGTAGGCCTAGTCTTAGTAAGTGCTGTGTAGTCTGATTCAGCTCTGAGTTGTTCTATGTAGCACCATGGTCCCGGAAGAACGTTGTTTCATCTCACTGTGTCCTGTGTTAGCTCTATTTATTCATCATGGTCTTGCTTTATTTACCACAACGTCCAGTCCTCATGCCACATCCTGTCTTCACGAAAATATCATCTGAAGAAATAAACTATATTATAATACCGTATTTTCCCGACTATAAGGCGCACTTAAAAGCCTTTAATTTTTATCAAAAAACGACAGTGCGATTTATAATCCGGAGCGCCTTATATATGGATTAATTCTGGTTGCGTTCTGTCAAAATGTTTTAGTACGACTTTGGTAAACTACAAAGCCGCGCCGTTTGCAGCATTACGGCTACCGTATTTTATATAAAACCTCAAACAGTACATTGAAATCCAACGAGGGGATTCTTTGCCTGTGTCAATGCTACATCTGACTCCTGCTTCATGCATCCATTCAAACCCTCTTTAAGGTCGATAACATGGCCTGCTATGGCATGACAGGTCATGTTGTCTTCGTTAATGTCAAGTTGTCATAACAAAGACTCAATTTTGCATTAAAAATGACACAATTCAAAGAATGACACTTAATGACAACAGTAAGAAACGATAATGAAGACTCCAAGTTTATGACAGGTGTCATGTCATTATTATGATGGTGTCATGTCAATCTTATGTACATCACTTCAAATGAAGTGTTCATTCATTTTCTATTAAACCATCCAGTGTAACAAAGTATCCCACCTTCTCCCCACTCTCCTCCTTTCTGACTAGTAGCTCTAAGCTCACATTACTCCATATCCATAGGGGGTGCCAGTGGACATTGTTCACATGCAATCTCCGCTATAGGCATCGAAGGACCACGGCCAGCCACCAATTCTTATCATCAGCATTATGGGCAAACTAGATTCAAAGATTCAAGATTCAAAAAGCTTTATTGTCTAGTATGTTGCCAAACTAGAAAATTGTCTTTTGACTGAAGGCTTGGAGGTGTGTGTGTGTGTGTGTGTGTGTGTGTGTGTGTGTGTGTGTGTGTGTGTGTGTGTTATTTGTGTTATTTGTGTTATTTGTGTTATTTGTGTGAGTTCTTTGAGGAATGAGTGTTCTTTGTGTGCATAGCTATGGGGAAGAATGATTTTTTTGTAGATAGCTTTCCTGGCCAAAGGCATTCTGAATCTTCTGCCAGAAGGAAGTAGATCAAAACAAGGATGGAGTGGGTGGGAGGGATCTAAGAGGATGGAGTTGGTCTTCCTTCCCACTGCCTGGATATACAGATCCTCCAGCGCTTTCTGGTGTATTCCTATTAGCTTGCTTGCTTGCTTTGTTAATCTATTAAGTCTGCTTTTGCTTGTGTTTGTGAGGAAGCCGTACCAGGATGTAATGTTGCAAGTGATGATGGATTCCACCAGAGATTGGTAGGCAGTTGACAAAATGTCTTTACTGACATTGAAGGTGTCTAGTTTCCTCAGGAGATTGTCCCTTCTTGTAAACCCCATCTGCATGCTGGCTAAAGGACAGACGTTGGTGGATCTCTGTGCCAAGGTATTTGAACTTCACCACCTGTTCAACTACTTGTCCTTCCAGGGTCAAAGGTGAGGAAAGTGGATGTGGGGTGTTAGATGCCCTCCTCCTATGGCAACAGTTCTTTGGTTTTGCTGATGTTCAACTGCAGTGAGCTTTCTTTGAACCACAGGGCCATTTCAGTGATATATTGGGTGTACTTGGACTAGTGCAATAGCAGTTAGCCAAGTCACCATATCCTGATGTAACAGGACACAATTTATGTCTTTTATATAATTACCCAAAGAGGGCTTTTATTTTGACCCACCTGATGTACAGTAGGTACAGTAGGGCTCCTAGTGGCTGGTCTCTGGGGCTTCCTGCCCCCTCCTATACTATTACCTTTCCTCCCCCTTTCATATCCCCACCCCCCTTGCTTTTACCCTGCATCTCTGTTTTACCTGGGAGGAGGTAAGACAATTTAAGAGGATACCTGTATCCACAGCGGGTAAAATAAGTATTGAACACGTCACCATTTTTGTCAGTAAATATATTTCCAAAGGTGTTATTGACATGAAATTTTCACCAGATGTTGGTAACAACCCAGGTAATCCAAACATACAAAGAAACCAAAACAAATGTGTTCAGAAATTAAGTTGTGTCGAATAATATGAAAAGCCACAGGGAAAAAGTATTGAACACGCTTACTGTTATTTATTGAATACTTTGTACAAAAGCCTTTGTAGCTAATGACCACTTCAAGACGCTTCCTGTATGGAGAAACTACTTGTATGCATTGCTCAGATGTGAGTTTGGCCCATTCTTCCACAGAAACAGTCTTCAAATCTTGAAAGTTCTGTGGGCCTCTTCTATGAACTCTGATCTTCAGTTCTATCCATAGATTTTCAAATCGATTCAAGTAAGGTGATTGGCTGGGCCATTCTAGCAGCTTTATTTTTTTTCTCTGAATCCAATTGAGAGTGTCCTTGGCTCTTCATTGTCTTGCTGAAATGTCCACCCTTGTTTCATCCTCATCATCCTGGTAGATGGCAGCACATTTTTATCAAGGATGTCTCGGTACATTTCTCCATTCATCCTTGCTTCAATTGTGTGACGTTTGCCAATACCGTATGCTGGAAAGCAGTCCCACACCATGATGTTCCCACCTCCAAACTTCACTGTTGGGATGATGTGCAGTGCCATGTCTCCTACAAACATGGTGTGCATTATGTCATCCAAAGAGTTAAATTTTGCTCTCATCTGACCACACTATATTCAGTATTTCACAGACTTGTCAACATTTCGTGCTGCGAACTTTAAACGAGCTTCAACATGCTTTTTCTTCAGCAATGGAGTCTTATGTGGTGAGCGTGCATACAGGCTATGGCGGTTGAGTGCATTACTTTTTTTTTTTTTTTTTTTAAACAACTGTACCTGCAAATTTCAGGTCTTACTGAAGCTCTCCACGAGTGGTCCTTGGCTCTCTGACAAGGCTCCACCTGAAGACTGGCACCTATCTTCCTGCAATCACCCCAATGTCTTACATTGAAATAAAAGATAAAACAACCCTGTACACTGTCATTGTTCTGCAATGTTTCAATGTGTATTTTTTTAATGTAATTTCAGCCAAGGTTCATTGAAACAGAGGTGGTGACAAACAGTACTGGACAAAGGCAGGTGTGAGACGGGCATATATCCAGATACCTGGGGTCCTTAGGAGGTAGCTCTTCCATGCTGTTAGCTCCGGGTGTACTGTTCGGCGACACTCGCTAAGCGGTTTAGCGAGCTAAATTCCAGGCTAAAAAAAGACAACACCGCTTTAGCGGATTCGGCGTAGCAACTTTTGCTCAATTTCCATGGTAATTAATCGATTAGCCCTAGCCTGCTCCAGGGCAGGCTAAGCAAAGTTGAGCTGGCTAAACTTGCCACACCCACACCAAAAGGAGGGATCCCATTGACAAGGAGTCATAGTTTGATTAGCGTAGGAAGAGTTCTTTGCGATTGCCAAGAAGATCCATTTTTCCATCATGATGAGTTCTTGTATGAGCACTACCGATCCACCCGACAAGGAATAATTAATTTAGAAGACCTTCTCGAGTCATTTATTGCATACACCACCGTCAAACATTGAATGTCATCACTTTCTTGCGAGTGGTAGCCTTCGTTTTTGTAATGTCGGCGATGCGGAGAACAAAGCACTCATAATTATATGACAGTGGTAGCCTATAGTACAGTTGAGACATTGGTACTACAGTTGATAAACCCGAAATAACTTTAAAAGAGCCCGGGTGATGTAATGTTGACTTTCGAACGACTCTTGAGTGACAGTTGCTATGCCAACGCCAATACGTCACCCGGGCACTTTTTTCCTGGCGCTGAATTAAATTCCTCATAACACGATTTACTTCAGAGCAATGAGCATCTCGCATTGTACTTCGCTACCTGAGACCAGCTTGCTTGTATTTGACCTGCAATAAACCAACCAAAACAACCATGTGTTTGATGTTTGACTTTGGTAGGGAAGTTGTTGATTCGCTAGTGTAATATAGTATCAAAGTAAGCACATTTCATCAGCTAGCTCGTGCTAGTGCTACGAGCTATCTAGTTAGCTTTAAGCTATTCATCTGTTGTGCTTAAATTAAGAAAGTCCTTAATGTGTTGTGATTTTATTAAGACATATCTGACTGCACCCACAATTACATGTGAACAAAACAGGGCATTGTTTGCACAACATTTTACTAAAGAACAACGGGGGATTGCTAGCGGACATTGCTCACTTACAAGATACCAGCAGGCAGGTGTAGCTGAAACTTTTTAGTCGCTTAATATTGTGTCTAAACGGACACTATGTACCCCGACACTTTTTGGCTTTCAGTCAGAGAGTCTCAAGAGTTGTTTGAAAGCCCTGAGATACGTTTTAGTCGCTTAATATTGTCGCACAAAAGGAGGAATTTCTATTAGCAATATTGATGCTAGCGGCGAAACCTGTTGATGTGTGCTTACTTACAAAAGACCGGCAGCCAATATTAAGCGGCTAAAAAGTACCTGATGGCTTTCAAACAACTCTTGAGACTCTCTGACTGATAGCTAAAAAGTGTCCAGGTGCGTAGTGTCCGTTTAGGCACAATATTAAGCGACTATAAAGCTTTTGAACGCTAATGCTAACGTTGGCATAGTCACTCAAGAGGCGTTCGAAAGTCAACATTACGTCACCCAGGCTCTTTTAGGCACCCGGTGCCTTTTAAGCTTGACAAGGCCAACGCAGACGTGACCGTGGATTATGGTCCCAAGGTATGCTCTGATCAGAGGTGATCTACTCAGACCGCATGAATATTGCACAGGTATGTGGAACCATGCCGATGGTTTAGTTTGCACCTTAACACTTTTGTGTCCTTGTGTCCTTGATTATTTATTAAAGCATAATGTGATGAGTGCGAACATTTTACTGTGTTTGTTTGTTTGTTTTTAGACTGACGCAGCTTCACGTTGTGCTAGCTGCGGTTCTTTTGAGAGTGTTTGTATGCGTGTGTGTGTAAGCTTGCTACTCCAAGTGATTTTGTTTGATTTTCCCTCTAGCCTGGGGACTGTTTGTATGCCCTGGTGAACGTGTTGTGAGTCCCAGGTTAGAGGGGTTTTTCTTTCTTTCGTGTTGTCCCTTGTCTTCCCCATAGTCAGCCCCGGTACAGGTCAAGTCATGAACGCCATATAGACCTAGGGAAGCCGGTCTCCATCTGTTTAACTTCACGAGTTGTAGTGCTGTGTTTTCCTACACTTATCTGAGTGGTTCATCAGAACGTAAGTTTGAAGTGTGTTGCCGAAAGGGTTGTGTACACCTAATCACGTGTGATATGGAGACCAAGGCTTCCCCTAGCTTTTCTCCTCTCAGTGGCTTGACTGGTTTAACCGGCGGCTGTTAGTAGTCCCTTTTATGTATTTATTGACCACACTGTACAACCTCCTTCATGGACTTTAAATAAAGAATACACTTTTCTATTTTTCTAAAACGTACCTGTGTCTGTACAATCATTGGGGCAGAGTTCCCCTTACTCTGACACTATCATAAGTTAGCTTAAGGGGTGGCATAATCAGCTGTACTGAAGGGGGCGCTACACCGACATCGACAGAACATCTGTGGTTAGTTCTCCAAGATGCTTGGGACAACCTGCCAGCGGAGTTCCTTTTAAAAACTGCAAGTGTACCTAGAACAATTTATGCTGTTTTGAAGGCAAAGGGTGGTCACACTAAATATTGATTTGATTTAGATCTATTTTCTGTCCATTCACTGGATGCTAATTGATGAAATATAACTGTTTAACACTTCCATTTTGAGAGTATTCTTAGGTTACAGCATTTTTTCCCACCTGCCTACAACTTTTGCACAGTAGCCTACTGTATAACAGAGACAGTTTAATTATCAAAGAAAATGAATTTGAATAAAATGATATTGGAGAAAGTATTGATGGCAAACGTGCTGTAATAATCAGCGGTAATCAGCGTTACATTCACTCACGTAAAAACACGTTAGTAACATTTTCTTAATCTACCAACCAATGTATTTATCAAGTGAGTTATTAGCTACCGCTGTATTCAAAATCAGGTTTGGTTAAAGGTAAGTCTTGTAGCTACAGTTGCTAAGTATCAGGTGAATGGCTCTCTCCAGGCACTTCAGACTAAAGCAATGGATCAGTTTAGATCAGCGTTAGCCCCGCCCACTGACCTTGATGGGTGAGTTTAACAGATAAAATAAATTATTGATGCGCTGCAACACCGGACCATCGCTCTGTTCCGATATCCATACCCTCCGTACCTACCATCCTTAGTTTGAGTATGTAGGGTGTTCCGATTTCGATCGCGGCGAAAAGAAGTATACCCAAAGGACCCGTATGTGTACTCATAACGAACAAAACGCTGAGTGTGGAACCAGGGTACACTTTCCATTCTCAACGGCCACCATCTTGTCTACGTAGCGGAAGACACGGAGCCAGGCAGAGCTTTTCGTTTTATTTCGAAATCAATGGCGGACATAATGGCTACGGTGGCTACGATAGCAGAGTCAGTAGACCACAAGGCTACAGACCGTAAATGTCAATATCAGCAGTAATTAAACAACTGTACTGATATTAAATGTACTACTAACATGCCATTCTCAAATTAAAGCCAGTGACATGAGTATTTTGGTGGTTTTTAACGATGTATACCGGCAGTTAGCATACCTAGCTAGCCTAGCTTGGTAGCATTACCATTGGTTCTGAATGGCAGTTATGCTAAGCAGCTGGCTATCCCCCCACCCGGGACTGTAGTTCATTTCCGGTAAGTGCACCACGGAGTATTAGATTTTGAACAACACTCACCTGTGTACTGTGTACTGCGTATAAGTATACTCATGGAGGTATGGAAACGGAACATAGCACATGACATAATTCATTAAATAGTGAAATAATTAAATATGTTTTTTTTTTTTTTTTTTTTACATAAAATGAATTGGTATTTAATGAATAAATGACACATTCAATAAAACATTTATGTATTTAATTCCAATTTTTATTAATTAATGACAAATTAAAAAAAATATTGATGGTGCATTTATTTATTTAATTGTGGCACTATCAGTCCTCCATATACGCGTACCGCAGTTTGGGAAACACTAGAAATGTATCATCTAAATGTCTGTGGAAAAGGAATGAATGAGTTTTCTTGTTATGATACGTTTGTCATTTTGAAATATTGTACCGAATGGAGCAATGCGCAAGCTTGTCTTCGGCTCTTTTCCATTTATTGAAGGACACATAGGGGAATCACCGAATTACGGATGGACTGAAACACTAGGGGGCGCTAATCCACATCCCACATTGGGTAAGGGTGGACAAATACGTTAAAAAGACAGGGACCTACACACAGGCAATTACACATAAACAAGCAGAGAAGTAGTAGATTCTATAATGGAAAAATAGATAATAATTTAACATTCACTTTCACATGCAAATTGCATTATGGGGCGAAACCGCATCACACACATACTGTACATGGAAGCAAACACTACATAATCTAAGCCATAAAAGAACATCTCAATGTAAATCAAACACATTTTAATTTATCAAAATAAACTATTAAGTCCTGTGACAAAAATACTGGCCAAGAATTATATGGAGTATTCCTTCAAATAGGCCACATTCATCACTGATTCAAATGATCAATTTAAAAACAGTTAGTAAAACCCACAACAATAATAATAATTACTGAAGCCAGTAATAATAATTTTACCCATTTAGGTTTATATTTCACTGTGTAAATATATCAAATCAATAAACCTTGTCACAAGTAATTATGCAAAGAAACGCTGAAGTATAAAGTTCTTAAAATGTTGACAACAATTTACATAAACATTTAAGACATGATACGATCTACATATAAATGTATGGACATACATGAAAATACCAAGTTCTTCCCCTGTTGTGTGACAGCAGGATATAACCTTTTTCTTCACTGTGGTAATGATATTGGCAGATGTTGCACTGTATCATCCTCCTCCAAGGGATTATTGTCAAAGTCCGTTTCTGTATCAGTAGTACTGGAAGTCTGATAGCCATCTTGTGCTAATGTTGGTGGTTAGGTTAAAGGTTGATGTTGCATTATTCTGGGATGGTACGTCGGACCTACTGTGAAGACATCTGTAATAGACCAATAATATGCAATTAGATTCTATAACATTTTCAAGCTCCTCCTGCTTTTCTGAAGAAATTCCATTCATGTTGACATATATTACACATTAGGCACCTGTACATTTAGGCACATTGACGTTATCAGTCATCAACTTGTTGTCCATCTTATGAAGACGTATAAAACAGTGTTCTTACGTTTAGCTTTCACACTGTTGGTATTGAGGTGAAACTCGGAGAAGTCTCTAGTGTCGGCCGCTTCTACCAGTTTGTCCACCATATTTTGAATGTTAGGACTGTATTCCACATTGTTGATAAACAGCTCGGATTCCACAATCACTGAACCTTTTCTGTAATTTGAGGATTTAGAGAAAAAAGTACACAAAGTTAAGCACATGTAGACTGATGGCAGATGATTGGTTTACAATGCAAAAAACACCCTTTCCATATGGTAGCAATTCATGACACTGTAAAATCCAAAATGCCAAGGAGACCACACTGATGTAGTGAATTGAATCAGTTTGGTTAAGCCTTTTAAATATGTGACAGTGTACATGCAAATTGATGAGAGTTCTTTCAACTGCTCAACACATTATTTGTACACTTTTTAAATGTTAGAGAGCGCTAATTCATTCACACATACATGTACACATATGTGTACATATATCAGAGTGTACTGTACATCTGAGAGTCTTTCTACTAATGTACGAGACAGTGCCTACCTGAAGCGTATCACCTGAGTCCGGTTGAAATCTGAGCCAAATGTTTCTCCATATAATTTATTCAACTGAAAAAAAGATGAATGAACAGTTATATTTACAAATGGTTTTCTCTGCAACAGGTCTGAGAAAGGAAACACTTGTATTAAAAAGATCTGTTACAAGCACTTGGCACCATAACATTTAATTGTGATCAGGTGAAGAAGTAAATTAAAATACATTCCGAGAGGGCTCTTCATTACTCTTATAACAATGAGAAATAAATTAATATGTTTCTGCGTGTATGTGTGAGAGTGTATGTGAGTGTGTGTACCGCAGAGGAGATGGAATCTGCCAGTTGCTGATAAGCTGGAGAAGACGTGTTTTGCAGAGCATCTGAAAACTGCAAGTCCATCTTAAATTCCAAATTAACAATTGGCTGAGGCAAGTTATCTACAGGGTTTGTAGATGTTGCTGCTGCTGCTGTGGTGGTAGGAGCAGATGTTGAAGTCTCAGCTAATGTAGTTGTAGGGCCAAATGTTGTAGCAACTGTTGATGTTGCTGCTGCTGTGGTAAGAGCAGATGTTGTAGTCTCAGCTACTGTAGTTGTAGGGCCAGATGTTGTAGCAGCTGTAGATGTTGCTGCCGTGGTGGTAGGAGCAGATGTTGTAGTCTCAGCTGCTGTAGATGTTGCTGCTGCTGTTGTGGTAGGAGGAGATGTTGTAGTCTCAGCTGCAGTAGTTGTAGGGCCAAAAGTTGTAGCAGCTGTAGATGTTACTGCTGCTGCTGTGGTGGTAGGAGAGGATGTTGTAGTCTCAGCTGCAGTAGTTGTAGGGCCAAAAGTTGTAGCAGCTGTAGATGTTGCTGCTGCTGCTGTGGTGGTTGGGGCAGATGTTGTAGTCTCAGCTGCTGTAGTTGTAGGGCCAAAAGTTGTAGCAGCTGTAGATGTTGCTGCTGATGTTGTTGCTGCTGCTGTGGTGGTTGGGGCAGATGTTGTAGTCTCAGCTACTGTAGTTGTAGGGCCAAAAGTTGTAGCAGCTGTTGATGTTGCTGCTGTTGCTGTTGTGGTTGTAGGAGCAGAAGTTGTCTCAGCTGCATTGGTTGTAGGGCCAAATGTTGTAGCAGCTGTTGATGTTGCTGCTGCTGCTGTGGTGGTTGGGGCAGATGTTGTAGTCTCAGCTGCTGTAGATGTTGCTGCTGCTGTTGTGGTAGGAGGAGATGTTGTAGTCTCAGCTGCAGTAGTTGTAGGGCCAAAAGTTGTAGCAGCTGTAGATGTTACTGCTGCTGCTGTGGTGGTAGGAGAGGATGTTGTAGTCTCAGCTGCAGTAGTTGTAGGGCCAAAAGTTGTAGCAGCTGTTGATGTTGCTGCTGCTGCTGTAGTTGTAGGGACAGTTGTCGTAGTCTCAGCTGCTGTGGTGGTAGGAGCAGATGTTGTAGCAGCTGTAGATGTTGCTGCTGCTGCTGTGGTGGTATGAGCAGATGTTGTAGTCTCAACTGCAGTAGTTGTAGGGCCAAATGTTGTAGCTGCTGTAGATATTGCTGCTGCTGCTGTGGTGGTAGGAGCAGATGTTCTAGTCTCAGCTGCTGTGGTGGTAGGAGCAGATGTTGTAGCAGCTGTAGATGTTGCTGCTACTTTTGTGGTAGGAGCAGATGTTGTAGTCTCAGCTGCAGTAGTTGAAGGGCCAAAAGTTGTAGCAGCTGTTGATGTTGCTGCTGCTGCTGTGGTGGTAGGAGAGGATGTTGTAGTCTCAGCTGCTGTAGTTGTAGGGCCAAAAGTTGTAGCAGCTGTAGATGTTGCTGCTGATGTTGTTGCTGCTGCTGTGGTGGTTGGGGCAGATGTTGTAGTCTCAGCTACTGTAGTTGTAGGGCCAAAAGTTGTAGCAGCTGTTGATGTTGCTGCTGTTGCTGTTGTGGTTGTAGGAGCAGAAGTTGTCTCAGCTGCATTGGTTGTAGGGCCAAATGTTGTAGCAGCTGTTGATGTTGCTGCTGCTGCTGTGGTGGTTGGGGCAGATGTTGTAGTCTCAGCTGCTGTAGATGTTGCTGCTGCTGTTGTGGTAGGAGGAGATGTTGTAGTCTCAGCTGCAGTAGTTGTAGGGCCAAAAGTTGTAGCAGCTGTAGATGTTACTGCTGCTGCTGTGGTGGTAGGAGAGGATGTTGTAGTCTCAGCTGCAGTAGTTGTAGGGCCAAAAGTTGTAGCAGCTGTTGATGTTGCTGCTGCTGCTGTAGTTGTAGCGACAGTTGTCGTAGTCTCAGCTGCTGTGGTGGTAGGAGCAGATGTTGTAGCAGCTGTAGATGTTGCTGCTGCTGCTGTGGTGGTAGGAGCAGATGTTGTAGTCTCAGCTGCTGTGCTGGTAGGGCCAAAGGTTGTAGCAGCTGTAGATGTTGCTGCTGTGGTGGTTGGGGCAGATGTTGTAGTCTCAGCTGCAGTAGTTGTAGGGCCAAATGTTGTAGCAGCTGTAGATGTTGCTGCTGCTGCTGTAGTTGTAGGGACAGTTGTCGTAGTCTCAGCTGCTGTGGTGGTAGGAGCAGATGTTGTAGCAGCTGTAGATGTTGCTGCTGCTGCTGTGGTGGTAGGAGCAGATGTTGTAGTCTCAGCTGCTGTGCTGGTAGGGCCAAAGGTTGTAGCAGCTGTAGATGTTGCTGCTGCTGCTGTGGTGGTAGGAGCAGATGTTGTAGTCTCAGCTGCAGTAGTTGTAGGGAGAGGTGTTGTAGCTGCTGTAGATGTTGCTGCGGATGTTGCTGCTGTGGTGGTAGGAGCAGATGTTGTAGTCTCAGCTGCAGTAGTTGTAGGAGCAGATATTGTAGCAGCTGTAGATGTTGCTGCTACTGTTGTGGTAGGAGCAGATGTTGTAGTCTCAGCTGCTGTAGTTGTAGGGCCAAATGTTGTAGCAGCTGTAGATGTTGCTGCTGCTGCTGTGGTGGTAGGAGCAGTTGTCGTAGTCTCAGCTGCTGTGGAGGTAGGAGCAGATGTTGTAGCAGCTGTTGAGGTTGCTGCTGCTGTTGTGGTAGGAGGAGATGTTGTAGTTTCAGCTGCTGTAGTTGTAGGGCCAATTGTTGTAGCAGCTGTTGATGTTGCTGCTGCTGCTGTGGTGGTAGGAGAGGGTGTTGTAGTCTCTGCTGTAGTAGTTGTAGAGAGAGATGTTGTAGCTGCTGTAGATGTTGCTGCTGCTGCTGTTGTGGTAGGGGCAGATGTTGTAGCAGCTTTAGATGTTGCTGCTGCTGCTGTGGTGGTTGGGGCAGGTGTTGTAGTCTCGGCTGCAGTAGTTATAGGGCCAAATGTTGTAGCAGATGTAGATGTTGCTGCTGCTGCTGTGGTGGTAGGAGCAGATGTTGTAGTCTCAGCTGCCGTGCTGGTAGGGCCAAAGGTTGTAGCAGCTGTAGATGTTGCTGCTGCTGCTGTGCTGGTAGGAGCAGATGTTGTAGTCTCAGCTGCAGTAGTTGTAGGGAGTGATGTTGTAGCTGCTGTAGATGTTGCTGCTGTTGATGTGGTGGTAGGAACAGAGGTTGTAGTATCAGCTGCTGTGGTTGTTGGAGCAGCTGTATATGTTGTTGTTGATGTTACACCTGCTGCTGTGGTGGTAGGAGCAGATGTTGTAGCAGCTGTTGATGTTGATGCTGCTGCTGTGGTGGTAGGAGCAGACGTTGTAGTCTCAGCTGCTGTAGATGTTGCTGCTGCTGTTGTGGTAGGAGGAGATGTTGTAGTCTCAGCTGCAGTAGTTGTAGGGCCAAAAGTTGTAGCAGCTGTAGATGTTGTTGCTGCTGCTGTGGTGGTTGGGGCAGATGTTGTAGTCTCAGCTGCAGTAGTTGTAGGGCCAAAAGTTGTAGCAGCTGTAGATGTTGTTGCTGCTGCTGTGGTGGTTGGGGCAGATGTTGTAGTCTCAGCTGCAGTAGTTGTAGGGCCAAATGTTGTAGCAGCTGTTGATGTTGCTGCTGCTGCTGTAGTTGTAGGGACAGATGTTGTAGTCTCAGCTGCAGTAGTTGTAGGGAGTGATGTTGTAGCTGCTGTAGATGTTGTTGTTGATGTTACTCCTGCTGCTGTGGTGGTAGGAGCAGATGTAGTAGTCACAGGTGTTGTAGCAGCTGCAGTTGATTCTGTTGTAATGGCAGAGGTTGTTGCAGCAGCTATCGTCTGTGAGGTTGTTTGTTGCAATGCTGATGTTGTAGCCAAAGTTGGACTTGGCTTTGTGGCAGCTGCTACTGCAGTGAAGACCTCTGCAATAATAAATGATATCCAGTTATACAAAATTAAATCAACTGGACTATATTCACCAGTTTCATGAAAGAAAACATAAGAATTTCAATGTTCATAATATGAGGATTTCTCTACAAGGTCAAGTTTATTCTTGTTGTAGTTGTTCTATTAATTTCTGTATGTATCATACAGTTTATTATACATTTGTACACATTGATTGAAATAGACATCAAGTCAGATTTTAGCCTTGTAAAGATTTAGAAACTGCTAGTATTGTTCTTACGTTCAGCCTTTATGCTGCTGGTATTGAGGCCCAGTACAGAAAAGTCTGAAGTGTTGCCAGAGGTAGCAGCTTCAACAAGGGTGTCGGTCACATTTTGACTTTCAGGAACAGACTCTACAGAATTGAAGATGAGCTGTACGTCCACAATCACTGAGCCTTGTCTGAAAGGAGAGGAATGGCAGAAAAGGGATTAGAACTCTTGAAAAAGCATATATTCTGAAAATCTGACAATGACTTTAGAGTATAGAGAAAAGGAAGTCTTGATCTTAATCTGTCATTGATGATGTAGTGGCGAGAGTGTTCAATGTTTGTGTACCTGAGCAAAGGAAAGTAAACACTATGGGCCCTATCTTGCCGATCAGAAACGCAAGTAGGACGGCGCCAAGCGCAAGTAGCTGTGTGGGCGGCTCTATGGCGCAGTTGCTATTTTAACGGCGGAAAAAACACACTTGCGTCCAGCGCAAGTGTCAAAAGGGTTGGTCCAAAGGAGGTTACTCAGCCATAGGTGTGGTTTGGGCGTAATATGCAATAAACCAATCGGAGCGTCATTTCACATTTCCTTTAAGAGCGAGAAGCGCATAGTCCATAGCGGCTTGTTATTTTGATGGCGGAATTACCTGGTGGAAGACCGGAGAAGTTCACAGCCGAGGAGACCGACGTGAGATTTACACCAATTTTTTGGCAAGCCATATATAATTACAAGGAAAACTAAGTATTTACCACTTGAGGAAATCATTGTGAAATCCATATCCAAGATATTTAAAAAATAAGCATACATGTAGCCTACACATTGACCCAAATGATTCAGGTTAATTGAAGCTGCGTGACATTTGATTTATTGTATGGCTTTGTAAAAAGCCGGGAGATAGATATATATGGGGATGCGAGAAACCCTCCAAAAGTAAGCAAAGTCAAGCAAGCATGTCAAGATATTGCCGTGATTGTTTCTGCAACGGGGCACCCGAAAACGTTGCCGAAAACGCTATAATGACGTCCGGAGACATGGGACATCCAAGCTGGAAGGTAACACACGTTCTCGTGCCTTCACGGGAGGTGGATCTGCCTCGACCCAGGATCTGACGGCAGCAGAGGACATCGCACGTCTACCCTCACGCCTGAGAGCGTGCAGGGATTTGGGGGCATGGAAATCGGCACCCAAGCCAGTGCACCAGCTGACCAAACCCAAGGTACATAAATAAAGTCCACATTCACAGAGATGAGTTTACAAGATTTATAATAATATTGGCATTAAATAAATGCAACAAAGCCATACAATAAATCAAATGTCACGCAGCTTCAATTAACCTGAATCATTTGGGTCAATTGTGTACGCTAGATGTATGCCTAGTTTTTAAATGTCTTGGATACGGATATCACAATGATTTCCTCATGTGGTAAATACTTTATTTTCCTTGTAATTATATATGGCTTGCCAAACAATTGGTGTTAATCTCTCGTGAAGACGACAGAAGTAAAGTGTAGCCTACAGGTCCTATACTGTGCGGGCAAGCACATGCGCCCTTAAAATAGCGTTCTGAATACGCGTTACAGACTTTAGACATTGCGCCTCACATTAGACCAGCTTTTTTTTGGTCAATGGCGCACGGCGCACGGCGTTGTTTTGAAACTGCAAAATACCACTTGCGCCAGAGAAACGCCTTCTCTGTTCCGCCCCCGCCCATGTCGACGCAAGTTCATTTCGAAGCGCGCCTCTGGAGGGAAAATCGCGCTGTGCGCCGGGTGCAAGATAGGAATGATACATGCGTCGGTGACAATGTCAATTGCGCTGGGTGCAAGATAGGGCCCTATGAGTTCATGAACTCCTAAATGTATATGATGAGCAAACCCAGTAGATCAGATTAATCAGTCTGCAATCTGTGTAGCACTTTTCTCCTCTTTAGGGCAAGGGGGAGAGATATGCAATGTAGCTACCATTTACAGTTTCTTTAAGAATCAGCTGAAGGTCATGATTAGGAGCAGTGAAATAATGTGTCTAATGCACTGCTAACCCTCATACTGTGTTTTGTGATTTCCCATCGCAGAGATACCAGTAACTGTTATTTAGATCACCATTGACCTTATTAGACATGTTACCTGCACAATATTGTTTACTGATTACCATGAGTAATAATTGAGGACTATTTGAACAAGGATACTATATTTACCTCAAGCCTGTCACTTCGGTGCGATTGAAACTTGAGCCAAACTTTGCAGAGTATATTGAATCCATCTGAAAGAAATACATCAAGTGTTTGTTGGCTAAAGCTCTTTCAGGGAACTGCTCTGAGGAGAAAGAAATATTCAACAGAAGTACCTTATATGAACGAGGGAAAACTAACACAAAAACATTTTGCACAATCACGGTAGAACTACCCCTGTCAATGACATAAAACATCAAAGTGCAAAACACCCCGTGAAGAAGAAGTGAAAAGTGTTCCCGAGGAGCAAAACCTGGACTAAGTGTTAACACCTGCTTTGAATCTATATTCAAGAAATCGTTTTATAACATCCTTTATTTGCAGGATTCTTTAAATAAATGAACAAATAAATGCACATCCAGAAAACATGGGATGAATGTTAGCCTATACATACATACAGAAACAAACAATAAATATTGTTCTTTGACACCCTGCCATTTTCTCTGTTTAAGTCATGAATGGATTAAGGCTTTAACTATTGTTAGAATTTGTTCTTACCGCGGTGGAAATTGTAGTTGCCAAACTTTTAAATTCTGGAGAGGAGGTGTTCTCCAGTTCCTGTGTAAATTCCCTCTCAAGCTTGAATTCCACTTTAACCTTCGGCTGAGCCACAGGTGCTGGTGTTGTATAAGTTGTAGTCTTAGCCTCAACGGTTGTAGTAGTAGGGCCAAATGTTGTAGCAGTTGTTGATGTTGTTGCTACTGCTGCTGTGGTGGTAGGAGCAGATGTTGTAGTCTCAGCTACTGTAGTTGTAGGGCCAAATGTTGTAGCAGCTGTTGATGTTGCTGCTGCTGCTGTGGTGGTAGGAGCAGATGTTGTAGTCTCAGCTGCTGTAGATGTTGCTGCTGCTGTTGTGGTAGGAGGAGATGTTGTAGTCTCAGCTGCAGTAGTTGTAGGGCCAAAAGTTGTAGCAGCTGTAGATGTTGTTGCTGCTGCTGTGGTGGTTGGGGCAGATGTTGTAGTCTCAGCTGAAGTAGTTGTAGGGCCAAAAGTTGTAGCAGCTGTAGATGTTGTTGCTGCTGCTGTGGTGGTTGGGGCAGATGTTGTAGTCTCAGCTGCAGTAGTTGTAGGGCCAAATGTTGTAGCAGCTGTTGATGTTGCTGCTGCTGCTGTAGTTGTAGGGACAGTTGTCGTAGTCTCAACTGCTGTGGTGGTAGGAGCAGATGTTGTAGCAGCTGTAGATGTTGCTGCTGCTGCTGTGGTGGTTGGGGCAGATGTTGTAGTCTCAGCTGCAGTAGTTGTAGGGCCAAATGTTGTAGCAGCTGTTGATGTTGCTGCTGCTGCTGTAGTTGTAGGGACAGTTGTCGTAGTCTCAGCTGCTGTGGTGGTAGGAGCAGATGTTGTAGCAGCTGTAGATGTTGCTGCTGCTGCTGTGGTGGTTGGGGCAGATGTTGTAGTCTCAGCTGCAGTAGTTGTAGGGCCAAATGTTGTAGCTGCTGTAGATGTTGCAGCTGCTGCTGTGGTGGTAGGAGCAGATGTTGTAGTCTCAGCTGCTGTGCTGGTAGGGCCAAAGGTTGTAGCAACTGTAGATGTTGCTGCTGCTGCTGTTGTGGTAGGAGCAGATGTTGTAGTTTCAGCTGCAGTAGTTGTAGGGAGAGATGTTGTAGCTGCTGTAGATATTGCTGCTGCTGCTGTGGTGGTAGGAGCAGATGTTCTAGTCTCAGCTGCTGTGGTGGTAGGAGCAGATGTTGTAGCAGCTGTAGATGTTGCTGCTACTTTTGTGGTAGGAGCAGATGTTGTAGTCTCAGCTGCAGTAGTTGAAGGGCCAAAAGTTTTAGCAGCTGTTGATGTTGCTGCTGCTGCTGTGGTGGTAGGAGAGGATGTTGTAGTCTCAGCTGCAGTAGTTGTAGGGCCAAAAGTTGTAGTAGCTGTAGATGTTGCTGCTGATGTTGTTGCTGCTGCTGTGGTGGTTGGGGCAGATGTTGTAGTCTCAGCTACTGTAGTTGTAGGGCCAAAAGTTGTAGCAGCTGTTGATGTTGCTGCTGTTGCTGTTGTGGTTGTAGGAGCAGAAGTTGTCTCAGCTAAAGTGGTTGTAGGGCCAAATGTTGTAGCAGCTGTTGATGTTGCTGCTGCTGCTGTGGTGGTTGGGGCAGATGTTGTAGTCTCAGCTGCTGTAGATGTTGTTGCTGCTGTTGTGGTAGGAGGAGATGTTGTAGTCTCAGCTGCAGTAGTTGTAGGGCCAAAAGTTGTAGCAGCTGTAGATGTTACTGCTGCTTCTGTGGTGGTAGGAGAGGATGTTGTAGTCTCAGCTGCAGTAGTTGTAGGGCCAAAAGTTGGAGCAGCTGTAGATGTTGCTGCTGATGTTGCTGCTGTGGTGGTTGGGGCATATGTTGTAGTCTCAGCTGCAGTAGTTGTAGGGCCAAATGTTGTAGCAGCTGTTGATGTTGCTGCTGCTGCTGTAGTTGTAGGGACAGTTGTCGTAGTCTCAGCTGCTGTGGTGGTAGGAGCAGATGTTGTAGCAGCTGTAGATGTTGCTACTGCTGCTGTGGTGGTAGGAGCAGATGTTGTAGTCTCAGCTGCTGTGCTGGTAGGGCCAAAGGTTGTAGCAGCTGTATATGTTGCTGCTGCTGCTGTGGTGGTAGGAGCAGATGTTGTAGTCTCAGCTGCAGTAGTTGTAGGGAGAGATGTTGTAGCTGCTGTAGATGTTGCTGCGGATGTTGCTGCTGTGGTGGTAGGAGCAGATGTTGTAGTCTCAGCTGCAGTAGTTGTAGGAGCAGATGTTGTAGCAGCTGTAGATGTTGCTGCTATTGTTGTGTAAGGAGCAGATGTTGTAGTCTCAGCTGCTGTAGTTGTAGGGCCAAATGTTGTAGCAGCTGTAGATGTTGCTGCTGCTGCTGTGGTGGTAGGAGCAGTTGTCGTAGTCTCAGCTGCTGTGGAGGTGGTAGGAGCAGATGTTGTAGCAGCTGTTGAGGTTGCTGCTGCTGTTGTGGTAGGAGGAGATGTTGTAGTTTCAGCTGCTGTAGTTGTAGGGCCAAATGTTGTAGCAGCTGTTGATGTTGCTGCTGCTGCTGTGGTGGTAGGAGAGGGTGTTGTAGTCTCTGCTGTAGTAGTTGTAGGGAGAGATGTTGTAGCTGCTGTAGATGTTGCTGCGGATGTTGCTGCTGTGGAGGTAGGAGCAGATGTTGTAGTCTCAGCTGCAGTAGTTGTAGGGCCAAATGTTGTAGCAGCTGTTGATGTTGCTGCTGCTGCTGTAGTTGTAGGGACAGTTGTCGTAGTCTCAGCTGCTGTGGTGGTAGGAGCAGATGTTGTAGCAGCTGTAGATTTTGATGCTGCTGCTGTGGTGGTTGGGGCAGATGTTGTAGTCTCAGCTGCAGTAGTTGTAGGGCCAAATGTTGTAGCTGCTGTAGATGTTGCTGCTGCTGCTGTGGTGGTAGGAGCAGATGTTGTAGTCTCAGCTGCTGTTCTGGTAGGGCCAAAGGTTGTAGCAGCTGTAGATGTTGCTGCTGCTGCTGTGGTGGTAGGAGCAGATGTTGTAGTCTCAGCTGCAGTAGTTGTAGGGAGAGATGTTGTAGCTGCTGTAGATGTTGCTGCTGATGTTGCTGCTGTGGTTGTAGGAGCAGAAGTTGTCTCAGCTGCAGTGGTTGTAGGGCCAAATGTTGTAGCAGCTGTTGATGTTGCTGCTGCTGCTGCTGCTGTGGTGGTTGGGGCAGATGTTGTAGTCTCAGCTGCTGTAGATGTTGCTGCTGCTGTTGTGGTAGGAGGAGATGTTGTAGTCTCAGCTGCAGTAGTTGTAGGGCCAAAAGTTGTAGCAGCTGTAGATGTTACTGCTGCTGCTGTGGTGGTAGGAGAGGGTGTTGTAGTCTCAGCTGCATTAGTTGTAGGGCCAAAAGTTGTAGCAGCTGTTGATGTTGCTGCTGCTGCTGTAGTTGTAGGGACAGTTGTTGTAGTCTCAGCTGCTGTGGTGGTAGGAGCAGATGTTGTAGCAGCTGTAGATGTTGCTGCTGCTGCTGTGGTGGTAGAAGCAGATGTTGTAGTCTCAGCTGCTGTGCTGGTAGGGCCAAAGGTTGTAGCAGCTTTAGATGTTGCTGCTGATGTTGCTGCTGTGGTGGTTGGGGCAGATGTTGTAGTCTCAGCTGCAGTAGTTGTAGGGCCAAATGTTGTAGCAGCTGTTGATGTTGCTGCTGCTGCTGTAGTTGTAGGGACAGTTGTCGTAGTCTCAGCTGCTGTGGTGGTAGGAGCAGATGTTTTAGCTGCTGTAGATGTTGCTGCTGCTGCTGTGGTGGTAGGAGCAGATGTTGTAGTATCAGCTGCAGTAGTTGTAGGGAGAGATGTTGTAGCTGCTGTAGATGTTGCTGCGGATGTTGCTGCTGTGGTGGTAGGAGCAGATGTTGTAGTCTCAGCTGCAGTAGTTGTAGGGAGAGATGTTGTAGCTGCTGTAGATGTTGCTGCGGATGTTGCTGCTGTGGTGGTAGGAGCAGATGTTGTAGTCTCAGCTGCAGTAGTTGTAGGAGCAGATGTTGTAGCAGCTGTAGATGTTGCTGCTACTCTTGTGGTAGGAGCAGATGTTGTAGTCTCAGCTGCTGTAGTTGTAGGGCCAAATGTTGTAGCAGCTGTAGATGTTGCTGCTGCTGCTGTTGTGGTAGGAGGAGATGTTGTAGTTTCAGCTGCTGTAGTTGTAGGGCCAAATGTTGTAGCAGCTGTTGATGTTGCTGCTGCTGCTGTGGTGGTAGGAGAGGGTGTTGTAGTCTCTGCTGTAGTAGTTGTAGGGAGAGATGTTGTAGCTGCTGTAGATGTTGCTGCTGCTGCTGTTGTGGTAGGGGCAGATGTTGTAGCAGCTGTAGATGTTGCTGCTGCTGCTGTGGTGGTAGGAGCAGATGTTTTAGTCTCAGCTGCTGTGCTGGTAAGGCCAAAGGTTGTAGCAGCTGTAGGTGTTGCTGCTGCTGCTGTGCTGGTAGGAGCAGATGTTGTAGTCTCAGCTGCAGTAGTTGTAGGGAGTGATGTTGTAGCTGCTGTAGATGTTGCTGCTGCTGCTGTGGTGGTAGGAGAGGATGTTGTAGTCTCAGCTGCATTAGTTGTAGGGCCAAAAGTTGTAGCAGCTGTTGATGTTGCTGCTGCTGCTGTAGTTGTAGGGACAGTTGTCGTAGTCTCAGCTGCTGTGGTGGTAGGAGCAGATGTTGTAGCAGCTGTAGATGTTGCTGCTGCTGCTGTGGTGGTAGGAGCAGATGTTGTAGTCTCAGCTGCTGTGCTGGTAGGGCCAAAGGTTGTAGCAGCTTTAGATGTTGCTGCTGATGTTGCTGCTGTGGTAGTTGGGGCAGATGTTGTAGTCTCAGCTGCAGTAGTTGTAGGGCCAAATGTTGTAGCAGCTGTTGATGTTGCTGCTGCTGCTGTAGTTGTAGGGACAGTTGTCGTAGTCTCAGCTGCTGTGGTGGTAGGAGCAGATGTTGTAGCTGCTGTAGATGTTGCTGCTGCTGCTGTGGTGGTAGGAGCAGATGTTGTAGTATCAGCTGCAGTAGTTGTAGGGAGAGATGTTTTAGCTGCTGTAGATGTTGCTGCGGATGTTGCTGCTGTGGTGGTAGGAGCAGATGTTGTAGTCTCAGCTGCAGTAGTTGTAGGGAGAGATGTTGTAGCTGCTGTAGATGTTGCTGCGGATGTTGCTGCTGTGGTGGTAGGAGCAGATGTTGTAGTCTCAGCTGCAGTAGTTGTAGGAGCAGATGTTGTAGCAGCTGTAGATGTTGCTGCTACTGTTGTGGTAGGAGCAGATGTTGTAGTCTCAGCTGCTGTAGTTGTAGGGCCAAATGTTGTAGCAGCTGTAGATGTTGCTGCTGCTGCTGTGGTGGTAGGAGCAGTTGTCGTAGTCTCAGCTGCTGTGGTGGTAGGAGTAGATGTTGTAGCAGCTGTTGAGGTTGCTGCTGCTGTTGTGGTAGGAGGCGATGTTGTAGTTTCAGCTGCTGTAGTTGTAGGGCCAAATGTTGTAGCAGCTGTTGATGTTGCTGCTGCTGCTGTGGTGGTAGGAGAGGGTGTTGTAGTCTCTGCTGTAGTAGTTGTAGGGAGAGATGTTGTAGCTGCTGTAGATGTTGCTGCTGCTGCTGTTGTGGTAGGGGCAGATGTTGTAGCAGCTGTAGATGTTGCTGCTGCTGCTGTGGTGGTTGGGGCAGGTGTTGTAGTCTCGGCTGCAGTAGTTATAGGGCCAAATGTTGTAGCAGCTGTTGATGTTGCTGCTGCTGCTGTGGTGGTAGGAGCAGATGTTGTAGTCTCAGCTGCTGTGCTGGTAAGGCCAAAGGTTGTAGCAGCTGTAGATGTTGCTGCTGCTGCTGTGCTGGTAGGAGCAGATGTTGTAGTCTCAGCTGCAGTAGTTGTAGGGAGTGATGTTGTAGCTGCTGTAGATGTTGCTGCTGTTGATGTGGTGGTAGGAACAGAGGTTGTAGTATCAGCTGCTGTGGTTGTTGGAGCAGCTGTATATGTTGTTGTTGATGTTACACCTGCTGCTGTGGTGGTAGGAGCAGATGTTGTAGTCTCAGCTGCTGTAGATGTTGCTGCTGCTGTTGTGGTAGGAGGAGATGTTGTAGTCTCAGCTGCAGTAGTTGTAGGGCCAAAAGTTGTAGCAGCTGTAGATGTTGTTGCTGCTGCTGTGGTGGTTGGGGCAGATGTTGTAGTCTCAGCTGCAGTAGTTGTAGGGCCAAATGTTGTAGCAGCTGTTGATGTTGTTGCTGCTGCTGTAGTTGTAGGGACAGATGTTGTAGTCTCAGCTGCAGTAGTTGTAGGGAGTGATGTTGTAGCTGCTGTAGATGTTGTTGTTGATGTTACTCCTGCTGCTGTGGTGGTAGGAGTAGATGTAATAGTCACAGGTGTTGTAGCAGCTGCAGTTGATTCTGTTGTAATGGCAGAGGTTGTTGCAGCAGCTATCGTCTGTGAGGTTGTTTGTTGCAATGCTGATGTTGTAGTCAAAGTTGGACTTGGCTTTGTGGCAGCTGCTACTGCAGTGAAGACCTCTGCAATAATAAATGATATCCAGTTATACATAATTAAATCAACTGGACTATATTCACCTGTTTCATGAAAGAAAACATAAGAATTTCAATGTTCATAATATGAGGATTTCTCTACAAGGTCAAGTTTATTCTTGTTGTAGTTGTTCTATTAATTTCTGTATGTATCATACAGTGTATTATACATTCGTACACATTGATTGAAATAGACATCAAGTCAGATTTTAGCCTTGTAAAGATTTACAAACTGCTAGTATTGTTCTTACGTTCAGCCTTTATGCTGCTGGTATTGAGGCCCAGTACAGAAAAGTCTGAAGTGTTGCCAGAGGCAGCAGCTTCAACGAGGGTGTCGGTCACATTTTGACTTTCAGGAACAGACTCTACAGAATTGAAGATAAGCTGTACGTCCACAATCACTGAGCCTTGTCTGAAAGGAAAGGAATGGCAGACAAGGGATTAGAACTCTTGAAAAAGCATATATTCTGAAAATCTGACAATGACTTTAGAGTATAGAGAAAAGGAAGTCTTGATCTTAATCTGTCATTGATGATGTAGTGGCGAGAGTGTTCAATGTTTGTGTACCTGAGCAAAGGAAACTAAACACTATGAGTTCATGAACTCCTAAATGTATATGATGAGCAAACCCAGTAGATCAGATTAATCAGTCTGCAATCTGTGTAGCACTATTCTCCTCTTTAGGGCAAGGGGGAGAGATATGCAATGTAGCTACCATTTACAGTTTCTTTAAGAATCAGCTGAAGGTCATGATTAGGAGCAGTGAAATAATGTGTCTAATGCACTGCTAACCCTCATACTGTGTTTTGTGATTTCCCATCGCAGAGATACCAGTAACTGTTATTTAGATCACCATTGACCTTATTAGACATGTTACCTGCACAATATTGTTAACTGATTACCATGAGTAATAATTGAGGACTATTTGAACAAGGATATACTATATTTACCTCAAGCCTGTCACTTCGGTGCGATTGAAACTTGAGCCAAACTTTGCAGAGTATATTGAATCCATCTGAAAGAAATACATCAAGTGTTTATTGGCTAAAGCTCTCTCAGGGAACTGCTCTGAGGAGGAAGAAATATTCAACAGAAGTAACTTATATGAACGAGGGAAAACTAACGCAAAAACATTTTGCACAATCACGGTAGAACTACATATTCCCCTGTCAATGACATAAAACATCAAAGTGCAAAACACCCTGTGAAGAAGAAGTGAAAAGTGTTCCCGAGGAGCAAAACCTGGACTAAGTGTTAACACCTGCTTTGAATCTATATTCAAGAAATCGTTTTATAACATCCTTTATTTGCAGGATTCTTTAAATAAATGAACAAATAAATGCACATCCATAAAACATGGGATGAATGTTAGCCTATATACATACAGAAACAAACAATAAATATTGTTCTTTGACACCCTGCCATTTTCTCTGTTTAAGTCATGAATGGATTAAGGCTAGCCTGACGATGTCATACTCATGATTCTAGTCAGAATATGAGTCTGATACCGGACCTTTGGGCTGTGATTATGGGGCGTGTTTCAACGAACCAGGAAAGAAAATGCCTATTCGCTGAATTGGATACCTAGAACCAATCAGAGCAACGTAGTAGCCTATTACCATCTGATAGATTAAACTTTTACCTGATCCCTAGGAAGGACGGCAAAAACATCTTTTCAATGACAAATGCCTTAATCGCGTTTCTCTGTTCCTCTTTCAAAATGAATGCGCTGTCAATGTCTGTTGAGATATGCCTGCTCACGTTAATTAATTAGCATTAAGGCTACAAGCTACAGTTTATTTCGATGGGTTTTTTGTGTACACGTTAGCAATGATATAACAATAATGGTCTAGAGAACTTTAGTTAAGACAAACAATACTCTGTAACATTCGTGTTGCACATGCACAACTAACCGAGTCAATGTAGACATTAAAAAGTCGTGTAGATAGCTTAATTCACATAAAATATTCCCCACTAAGCACCCGAGACGCGGCCATCTTGGTCGGAGTTCGAATCTACCGGTTAATTCAACTCAAGCGTTGGTATCTGTCCATCAACGTATAAAGCCCGCCCTGCCAATTTGATTGGTCCGGTTTGATCCTACCGATGAAACTCTCTCCCAATTAACCCAGAGCCAGACCAAATCTCCCTGACAAAACATTTTGTGGGCGGGGTTTGGGCTGGTATCCAGGCTAGATTAAGGCTTTAACTATTGTTAGAATTTGTTCTTACCGCGGTGGAAATTGTAGTTGCCAAACTTTTAAATTCTGGAGAGGAGGTGTTCTCCAGTTCCTGTGTAAATTCCCTCTCAAGCTTGAATTCCACTTTAACCTTCGGCTGAGCCACAGGTGCTGGTGTTGTATAAGTTGTAGTCTTAGCCTCAACGGTTGTAGTAGTAGGGCCAAATGTTGTAGCAGTTGTTGATGTTGTTGCTACTGCTGCTGTGGTGGTAGGAGCAGATGTTGTAGTCTCAGCTACTGTAGTTGTAGGGCCAAATGTTGTAGCAGCTGTTGATGTTGCTGCTGCTGCTGTGGTGGTTGGGGCAGATGTTGTAGTCTCAGCTGCTGTAGATGTTGCTGCTGCTGTTGTGGTAGGAGGAGATGTTGTAGTCTCAGCTGCAGTAGTTGTAGGGCCAAAAGTTGTAGCAGCTGTAGATGTTGTTGCTGCTGCTGTGGTGGTTGGGGCAGATGTTGTAGTCTCAGCTGCTGTAGATGTTGCTGCTGCTGTTGTGGTAGGAGGAGATGTTGTAGTCTCAGCTGCAGTAGTTGTAGGGCCAAAAGTTGTAGCAGCTGTAGATGTTGTTGCTGCTGCTGTGGTGGTTGGGGCAGATGTTGTAGTCTCAGCTGCAGTAGTTGTAGGGCCAAATGTTGTAGCAGCTGTTGATGTTGCTGCTGCTGCTGTAGTTGTAGGGACAGTTGTCGTAGTCTCAGCTGCTGTGGTGGTAGGAGCAGATGTTGTAGCAGCTGTAGATGTTGCTGCTGCTGCTGTGGTGGTTGGGGCAGATGTTGTAGTCTCAGCTGCAGTTGTTGTAAGGCCAAATGTTGTAGCAGCTGTTGATGTTGCTGCTGTAGTTGTAGGGACAGTTGTCGTAGTCTCAGCTGCTGTGGTGGTAGGAGCAGATGTTGTAGCAGCTGTAGATGTTGCTGCTGCTGCTGTGGTGGTTGTGGCAGATGTTGTAGTCTCAGCTGCAGTAGTTGTAGGGCCAAATGTTGTAGCAGCTGTAGATGTTGCTGCTGCTGCTGTGGTGTTAGGAGCAGATGTTGTAGTCTCAGCTGCAGTAGTTGTAGGGCCAAAAGTTGTAGCAGCTGTTGATGTTGCTGCTGCTGCTGTGGTGGTAGGAGAGGGTGTTGTAGTCTCTGCTGTAGTAGTTGTAGGGAGAGATGTTGTACCTGCTGTAGATGTTGCTGCTGCTGCTGTTGTGGTAGGAGGAGATGTTGTAGTCTCAGCTGCAGTAGTTGACGGGCCAAAAGTTGTAGCAGCTGTAGATGTTGCTGCTGCTGCTGTGGTGGTAGGAGCAGATGTTGTAGCAGCTGTTGAGGTTGCTACTGCTTTTGTGGTAGGAGGAGATGTTGTAGTCTCAGCTGCTGTAGTTGTAGGGCCAAATGTTGTAGCAGCTGTTGATGTTGCTGCTGCTGCTGTGGTGGTAGGAGAGGGTGTTGTAGTCTCTGCTGTAGTAGTTGTAGGGAGAGATGTTGTACCTGCTGTAGATGTTGCTGCTGCTGCTGTTGTGGTAGGAGGAGATGTTGTAGTCTCAGCTGCAGTAGTTGACGGGCCAAAAGTTGTAGCAGCTGTAGATGTTGCTGCTGCTGCTGTGGTGGTAGGAGCAGATGTTGTAGTTTCAGCTGCAGTAGTTGTAGGGAGAGATGTTGTAGCTGCTGTAGATGTTGCTGCTGATGTTGCTGCTGTGGTGGTTGGGGCAGTTGTAGTCTCAACTGCAGTAGTTGAAGGGCCAAAAGTTGTAGCAGCTGTTGATGTTGCTGCTGCTGCTGTGGTGGTAGGAGAGGATGTTGTAGTCTCAGCTGCAGTAGTTGTAGGGCCAAAAGTTGTAGCAGCTGTAGATGTTGCTGCTGCTGCTGTGGTGGTAGGAGAGGATGTTGTAGTCTCAGCTGCAGAAGTTGTAGGGCCAAAAGTTGTAGCAGCTGTTGATGTTGCTGCTGCTGCTGTGGTGGTAGGAGAGGATGTTGTAGTCTCAGCTGCAGTAGTTGTAGGGCCAAAAGTTGTAGCAGCTGTAGATGTTGCTGCTGATGTTGTTGCTGCTGTGGTGGTTGGGGCAGATGTTGTAGTCTCAGCTACTGTAGTTGTAGGGCCAAAAGTTGTAGCAGCTGTTGATGTTGCTGCTGTTGCTGTTGTGGTTGTAGGAGCAGAAGTTGTCTCAGCTGCAGTGGTTGTAGGGCCAAATGTTGTAGCAGCTGTTGATGTTGCTGCTGCTGCTGTGGTGGTTGGGGCAGATGTTGTAGTCTCAGCTGCTGTAGATGTTTTTGCTGCTGTTGTGGTAGGAGGAGATGTTGTAGTCTCAGCTGCAGTAGTTGTAGGGCCAAAAGTTGTAGCAGCTGTAGATGTTACTGCTGCTTCTGTGGTGGTAGGAGAGGATGTTGTAGTCTCAGCTGCAGTAGTTGTAGGGCCAAAAGTTGGAGCAGCTGTAGATGTTGCTGCTGATGTTGCTGCTGTGGTGGTTGGGGCAGATGTTGTAGTCTCAGCTGCAGTAGTTGTAGGGCCAAATGTTGTAGCAGCTGTTGATGTTGCTGCTGCTGCTGTAGTTGTAGGGACAGTTGTCGTAGTCTCAGCTGCTGTGGTGGTAGGAGCAGATGTTGTAGCAGATGTAGATGTTGCTGCTGCTGCTGTGGTGGTAGGAGCAGATGTTGTAGTCTCAGCTGCTGTGCTGGTAGGGCCAAAGGTTGTAGCAGCTGTAGATGTTACTGCTGCTGCTGTGGTGGTAGGAGCAGATGTTGTAGTCTCAGCTGAAGTAGTTGTAGGGAGAGATGTTGTAGCTGCTGTAGATGTTGCTGCGGATGTTGCTGCTGTGGTGGTAGGAGCAGATGTTGTAGTCTCAGCTGCAGTAGTTGTAGGAGCAGATGTTGTAGCAGCTGTAGATGTTGCTGCTATTGTTGTGTAAGGAGCAGATGTTGTAGTCTCAGCTGCTGTAGTTGTAGGGCCAAATGTTGTAGCAGCTGTAGATGTTGCTGCTGCTGCTGTGGTGGTAGGAGCAGTTGTCGTAGTCTCAGCTGCTGTGGAGGTAGTAGGAGCAGATGTTGTAGCAGCTGTTGAGGTTGCTGCTGCTGTTGTGGTAGGAGGAGATGTTGTAGTTTCAGCTGCTGTAGTTGTAGGGCCAAATGTTGTAGCAGCTGTTGATGTTGCTGCTGCTGCTGTGGTGGTAGGAGAGGGTGTTGTAGTCTCTGCTGTAGTAGTTGTAGGGAGAGATGTTGTAGCTGCTGTAGATGTTGCTGCTGCTTTTGCTGCTGTGGTGGTAGGAGCAGATGTTGTAGTCTCAGCTGCAGTAGTTGTAGGGAGAGATGTCGTAGCTGCTGTAGATGTTCCTGCTGCTGCCGTGGTGGTAGGAGCAGATGTTGTAGTCTCAGCTGCTGTAGTTGTAGGGAGAGATGTTGTAGCAGCTGTTGAGGTTGCTGCTGCTGTTGTGGTAGGAGGAGATGTTGTAGTTTCAGCTGCTGTAGTTGTAGGGCCAAATGTTGTAGCAGCTGTTGATGTTGCTGCTGCTGCTGTGGTGGTAGGAGAGGGTGTTGTAATCTCTGCTGTAGTAGTTGTAGGGAGAGATGTTGTAGCTGCTGTAGATGTTGCTGCTGCTGCTGTTGTGGTAGGGGCAGATGTTGTAGCAGCTTTAGATGTTGCTGCTGCTGCTGTGGTGGTAGGAGCAGATGTTGTAGTCTCAGCTGCCGTGCTGTTAAGGCCAAATGTTGTAGCAGCTGTTGATGTTGCTGCTGCTGCTGTGGTGGTAGGAGCAGATGTTGTAGTCTCAGCTGCCGTGCTGGTAAGGCCAAAGGTTGTAGCAGCTGTTGATGTTGCTGCTGCTGCTGTTGTGGTAGGGGCAGAGGTTGTAGTCTCAGCTACTGTAGTTGTAGGGAGAGATGTCGTAGCTGCTGTAGATGTTCCTGCTGCTGCCGTGGTGGTAGGAGCAGATGTTGTAGTCTCAGCTGCTGTAGTTGTAGGGAGAGATGTTGTAGCAGCTGCTGATGTTGCTGCTGCTGCTGTGGTGGTAGGAGCAGATGTTGTAGTCTCAGCTGCTGTTGTGGTAGGAGGAGATGTTGTAGTCTCAGCTATTGTAGTTGTAGGGCCAAATGTTGTAGCAGCTGTAGATGTTGCTGCTGCTGTTGTGGTAGGAGGAGATGTTGTAGTCTCAGCTGCAGTAGTTGTAGGGCCAAAAGTTGTAGCAGCTGTAGATGTTGCTGCTGGTGTGGTGGTTGGGGCAGATGTTGTAGTCTCAGCTACTGTAGTTGTAGGGCCAACTGTTGTAGCAGCTGTTGATGCTGTTGCTGTTGTGGTTGTAGGAGCAGATGTTGTCTCAGCTGCAGTAGTTGACGGGCCAAAAGTTGTAGCATCTGTAGATGTTGCTGCTGCTGCTGTTGTGGTAGGGGCAGGTGTCGTAGTTTCGGCTGCTGTGGTGGTTGGAGCAGATGTTGTAGCAGCTGTAGATGTTGCTGCTACTGTTGTGGTAGGAGCAGATGTTGTAGTCTCAGCTGCTGTAGTTGTAGGGCCAAATGTTGTAGCAGCTGTAGATGTTGCTGCTGCTGCTGTGGTGGTAGGAGCAGTTGTCGTAGTCTCAGCTGCTGTGGTGGTAGGAGCAGATGTTGTAGCAGCTGTTGAGGTTGCTGCTGCTGTTGTGGTAGGAGGAGATGTTGTAGTTTCAGCTGCTGTAGTTGTAGGGCCAAATGTTGTAGCAGCTGTTGATGTTGCTGCTGCTGCTGTGGTGGTAGGAGAGGGTGTTGTAGTCTCTGCTGTAGTAGTTGTAGGGAGAGATGTTGTAGCTGCTGTAGATGTTGCTGCTGCTGCTGTTGTGGTAGGGGCAGATGTTGTAGCAGCTTTAGATGTTGCTGCTGCTGCTGTGGTGGTTGAGGCAGGTGTTGTAGTCTCGGCTGCAGTAGTTATAGGGCCAAATGTTGTAGCAGCTGTTGATGTTGCTGCTGCTGCTGTGGTGGTAGGAGCAGATGTTGTAGTCTCAGCTGCCGTGCTGGTAAGGCCAAAGGTTGTAGCAGCTGTAGATGTTGATGCTGCTGCTGTGCTGGTAGGAGCAGATGTTGTAGTCTCAGCTGCAGTAGTTGTAGGGAGTGATGTTGTAGCTGCTGTAGATGTTGCTGCTGTTGATGTGGTGGTAGGAACAGAGGTTGTAGTATCAGCTGCTGTGGTTGTTGGAACAGCTGTATATGTTGTTGTTGATGTTACACCTGCTGCTGTGGTGGTAGGAGCAGATGTTGTAGCAGCTGTTGATGTTGCTGCTGCTGCTGTGGTGGTAGGAGCAGATGTTGTAGTCTCAGCTGCTGTAGATGTTGCTGCTGCTGTTGTGGTTGGGGCAGATGTTGTAGTCTCAGCTGCAGTAGTTGTAGGGCCAAAAGTTGTAGCAGCTGTAGATGTTTTTGCTGCTGCTGTGGTGGTTGGGGCAGATGTTGTAGTCTCAGCTGCAGTAGTTGTAGGGCCAAATGTTGTAGCAGCTGTTGATGTTGCTGCTGCTGCTGTAGTTGTAGGGACAGATGTTGTAGTCTCAGCTGCAGTAGTTGTAGGGAGTGATGTTGTAGCTGCTGTAGATGTTGTTGTTGATGTTACTCCTGCTGCTGTGGTGGTAGGAGCAGATGTCGTAGTCACAGGTGTTGTAGCAGCTGCAGTTGATTCTGTTGTAATGGCAGAGGTTGTTGCAGCAGCTATCGTCTGTGAGGTTGTTTGTTGCAATGCTGATGTTGTAGTCAAAGTTGGACTTGGCTTTGTGGCAGCTGCTACTGCAGTGAAGACCTCTGCAATAATAAATGATATCCAGTTATACATAATTAAATCAACTGGACTACATTCACCTGTTTCATGAAAGAAAACATAAGAATTTCAATGTTCATAATATGAGGATTTCTCTACAAGGTCAAGTTTATTCTTGTTGTAGTTGTTCTATTAATTTCTGTATGTATCATACAGTTTATTATACATTTGTACACATTGATTGAAATAGACATCAAGTCAGATTTTAGCCTTGTAAAGATTTACAAACTGCTAGTATTGTTCTTACGTTCAGCCTTTATGCTGCTGGTATTGAGGCCCAGTACAGAAAAGTCTGAAGTGTTGCCAGAGGCAGCAGCTTCAACGAGGGTGTCGGTCACATTTTGACTTTCAGGAACAGACTCTACAGAATTGAAGATAAGCTGTACGTCCACAATCACTGAGCCTTGTCTGAAAGGAAAGGAATGGCAGACAAGGGATTAGAACTCTTGAAAAAGCATATATTCTGAAAATCTGACAATGACTTTAGAGTATAGAGAAAAGGAAGTCTTGATCTTAATCTGTCATTGATGATGTAGTGGCGAGAGTGTTCAATGTTTGTGTACCTGAGCAAAGGAAACTAAACACTATGTGTTCATGAACTCCTAAATGTATATGATGAGCAAACCCAGTAGATCAGATTAATCAGTCTGCAATCTGTGTAGCACTATTCTCCTCTTTAGGGCAAGGGGGAGAGATATGCAATGTAGCTACCATTTACAGTTTCTTTAAGAATCAGCTGAAGGTCATGATTAGGAGCAGTGAAATAATGTGTCTAATGCACTGCTAACCCTCATACTGTGTTTTGTGATTTCCCATCGCAGAGATACCAGTAACTGTTATTTAGATCCCCATTGACCTTATTAGACATGTTACCTGCACAATATTGTTAACTGATTACCATGAGTAATAATTGAGGACTATTTGAACAAGGATATACTATATTTACCTCAAGCCTGTCACTTCGGTGCGATTGAAACTTGAGCCAAACTTTGCAGAGTATATTGAATCCATCTGAAAGAAATACATCAAGTGTTTATTGGCTAAAGCTCTCTCAGGGAACTGCTCTGAGGAAAAAGAAATATTCAACAGAAGTAACTTATATGAACGAGGGAAAACTAACGCAAAAACATTTTGCACAATCACGGTAGAACTACATATTCCCCTGTCAATGACATAAAACATCAAAGTGCAAAACACCCTGTGAAGAAGAAGTGAAAAGTGTTCCCGAGGAGCAAAACCTGGACTAAGTGTTAACACCTGCTTTGAATCTATATTCAAGAAATCGTTTTATAACATCCTTTATTTGCAGGATTCTTTAAATAAATGAACAAATAAATGCACATCCAGAAAACATGGGATGAATGTTAGCCTATATACATACAGAAACAAACAATAAATATTGTTCTTTGACACCCTGCCATTTTCTCTGTTTAAGTCATGAATGGATTAAGGCTTTAACTATTGTTAGAATTTGTTCTTACCGCTGTGGAAATTGTAGTTGCCAAACTTTTAAATTCTGGAGAGGAGGTGTTCTCCAGTTCCTGTGTAAATTCCCTCTCAAGCTTGAATTCCACTTTAACCTTCGGCTGAGCCACAGGTGCTGGTGTTGTATAAGTTGTAGTCTTAGCCTCAACGGTTGTAGTAGTAGGGCCAAATGTTGTAGCAGTTGTTGATGTTGTTGCTACTGCTGCTGTGGTGGTAGGAGCAGATGTTGTAGTCTCAGCTACTGTAGTTGTAGGGCCAAATGTTGTAGCAGCTGTTGATGTTGCTGCTGCTGCTGTGGTGGTAGGAACAGATGTTGTAATCTCAGCTGCTGTAGATGTTGCTGCTGCTGTTGTGGTAGGAGCAGTTGTCGTAGTCTCAGCTGCTGTGGTGGTAGGAGCAGATGTTGTAGCAGCTGTTGAGGTTGCTGCTGCTGTTGTGGTAGGAGGAGATGTTGTAGTCTCAGCTGCTGTAGTTGTAGGGCCAAATGTTGTAGCAGCTGTTGATGTTGCTGCTGCTGCTGTGGTGGTAGGAGAGGGTGTTGTAGTCTCTGCTGTAGTAGTTGTAGGGAGAGATGTTGTAGCTGCTGTAGATGTTGCTGCTGCTGCTGTTGTGGTAGGAGGAGATGTTGTAGTCTCAGCTGCTGTAGTTGTAGGCCCAAATGTTGTAGCAGCTGTAGATGTTGCTGCTGCTGCTGTGCTGGTAGGAGCAGATGTTGTAGTCTCAGGTGCAGTAGTTGTAGGGAGAGATGTTGTAGCTGCTGTAGATGTTGCTGCTGATGTTGCTGTGGTTGTAGGAGCAGATGTCTCAGCTGCAGTAGTTGTAGGGCCAAATGTTGTAGCAGCTGTTGATGTTGCTGCTGCTGCTGTTGTGGTAGGTGCAGAGGTTGTAGTCTCAGCTACTGTAGTTGTAGGGAGAGATGTCGTAGCTGCTGTAGATGTTCCTGCTGCTGCCGTGGTTGGAGCAGATCTTGTAGTCTCAGCTGCTGTAGTTGTAGGGAGAGATGTTGTAGCAGCTGCTGATGTTGCTGCTGCTGCTGTGGTGGTAGGAGCAGATGTTGTAGTCTCAGCTGCTGTTGTGGTAGGAGCAGATGTTGTAGTCTCAGCTATTGTAGTTGTAGGGCCAAATGTTGTAGCAGCTGTAGATGTTGCTGCTGCTGTTGTGGTAGGAGGAGATGTTGTAGTCTCAGCTGCAGTAGTTGTAGGGCCAAAAGTTGTAGCAGCTGTAGATGTTGCTGCTGGTGTGGTGGTTGGGGCAGATGTTGTAGTCTCAGCTACTGTAGTTGTAGGGCCAAATGTTGTAGCAGCTGTAGATGTTGCTGCTGCTGTTGTGGGAGGGGGAGATGTTGTAGTCTCAGCTGCAGTAGTTGTAGGGCCAAAAGTTGTAGCAGCTGTAGATGTTGCTGCTGGTGTGGTGGTTGGGGCAGATGTTGTAGTCTCAGCTGCAGTAGTTGTAGGGCCAAAAGTTGTAGCAGCTGTAGATGTTGCTGCTGGTGTGGTGGGTGGGGCAGATGTTGTAGTCTCAGCTGCAGTAGTTGACGGGCCAAAAGTTGTAGCAGCTGTAGATGTTGCTGCTGCTGCTGTTGTGGTTGGGGCAGGTGTCGTAGTTTCGGCTGCTGTGGTGGTTGGAGCAGATGTTGTAGCAGCTGTTGATGTTGCTGTTGCTGTTGTGGTAGGAGCAGATGTTGTAGCCTCAGCTACTGTAGTTGTTGGGCCAAATGTTGTAGCAGCTGTTGATGTTGCTGCTGTTGCTGTTGTGGTTGTAGGAGCAGATGTCTCAGCTGCAGTAGTTGTAGGGCCAAATGTTGTAGCAGCTGTTGATGTTGCTGCTGCTGCTGTTGTGGTAGGGGCAGAGGTTGTAGTCTCAGCTACTGTAGTTGTAGGGAGAGATGTCGTAGCTGCTGTAGATGTTCCTGCTGCTGCCGTGGTGGTAGGAGTAGATGTTGTAGTCTCAGCTGCTGTAGTTGTAGGTAGAGATGTTTTAGCAGCTGCTGATGTTGCTGCTGCTGCTGTGGTGGTAGGAGGAAATGTTGTAGCAGCTGTTGCTGTTGCTGCTGCTGTTGTGGTAGGAGTAGATGTTGTAGTCTCAGCTGCAGTAGTTGAAGGGCCAAAAGTTGTAGCAGCTGTTGATGTTACTGCTGCTGCTGTGGTGGTAGGAGGAGATGTTGTAGTCTCAGCTGCAGTAGATTTTGCTGCTGCTGTGGTGGTTGGGGCAGATGTTGTAGTCTCAGCTACTGTAGTTGTAGGGCCAAATGTTGTAGCAGCTGTAGATGTTGCTGCTGCTGCTGTGGTGGTTGGGGCAGATGTTGTAGTCTCAGCTATTGTAGTTGTAGGGCCAAATGTTGAAGCAGCTGTAGATGTTGCTGCTGCTGTTGTGGTATGAGGAGATGTTGTAGTCTCAGCTGCAGTAGTTGTAGGGCCAAAAGTTGTAGCAGCTGTAGATGTTGCTGCTGGTGTGGTGGTTGGGGCAGATGTTGTAGTCTCAGCTACTGTAGTTGTAGGGCCAAATGTTGTAGCAGCTGTTGATGTTGCTGCTGTTGCTGTTGTGGTTGTAGGAGCAGATGTTATCTCAGCTGCAGTAGTTGTAGGGCCAAATGTTGTAGCAGCTGTTGATGTTGCTGCTGCTGCTGTTGTGGTAGGGGCAGAGGTTGTAGTCTCAGCTACTGTAGTTGTAGGGAGAGATGTCGTAGCTGCTGTAGATGTTGCTGCTGCTGCCGTGGTGGTAGGAGCAGATGTTGTAGTCTCAGCTGCTGTAGTTGTAGGGAGAGATGTTGCAGCAGCTGCTGATGTTGCTGCTGCTGCTGTGGTGGTAGGAGCAGATGTTGTAGTCTCAGCTGCTGTAGTTGTTGCTGCTGCTGTGGTGGTAGGAGCAGATGTTGTAGTCTCAGCTGCTGTAGTTGTAGGGAGAGATGTCGTAGCTGCTGTAGATGTTGCTGCTGCTGCCGTGGTGGTAGGAGCAGATGTTGTAGTCTTAGCTGCTGTAGTTGTAGGGCCAAAGGTTGTAGCAGCTGTAGATGTTGCTGCTGCTGCTGTGGTGGTAGGAGCAGATGTTCTAGTCTCCGCTGCTGTGGTGGTAGGAGAAGATGTTGTAGTATCAGCTGCTGTAGATGTTGCTGCTGCTGTTGTGGTAGGAGGAGATGTTGTTGTCTCAGCTGCAGTAGTTGTAGGGCCAAATGTTGTAGCAGCTGTTGATGTTGCTGCTGCTGCTGTGGTGGTAGGAACAGATGTTGTAATCTCAGCTGCTGTAGATGTTGCTGCTGCTGTTGTGGTAGGAGGAGATGTTGTAGTCTCAGCTGCAGTAGTTGTAGGGCCAAAAGTTGTAGCAGCTGTAGATGTTGTTGCTGCTGCTGTGGTGGTTGGGGCAGATGTTGTAGTCTCAGCTGCTGTGGTTGTTGGGGCAGATGTTGTAGTCTCAGCTACTGTAGTTGTAGGGCCAAAAGTTGTAGCAGCTGTTGATGTTGCTGCTGTTGCTGTTGTGGTTGTAGGAGCAGAAGTTGTCTCAGCTGCAGTTGTTGTAGGGCCAAATGTTGTAGCAGCTGTTGATGTTGCTGCTGCTGCTGTGGTGGTTGGGGCAGATGTTGTAGTCTCAGCTACTGTAGTTGTAGGGCCAAAAGTTGTAGCAGCTGTTGATGTTGCTGCTGTTGCTGTTGTGGTTGTAGGAGCAGAAGTTGTCTCAGCTGCAGTGGTTGTAGGGCCAAATGTTGTAGCAGCTGTTGATGTTGCTGCTGCTGCTGTGGTGGTTGGGGCAGATGTTGTAGTCTCAGCTGCAGTAGTTGTAGGGCCAAATGTTGTAGCTGCTGTAGATGTTGCTGCTGCTGATGTGGTGGTAGGAGAGGATGTTGTAGTCTCAGCTTCAGTAGTTGTAGGGAGAGATGTCGCTGCTGCTGTAGATGTTGCTGCTGCTGTGGTTGTAGGAGCAGATGTTGAAGTCTCAGCTAATGTAGTTGTAGGGCCAAATGTTGTAGCAACTGTTGATGTTGCTGCTGCTGTGGTAAGAGCAGATGTTGTAGTCTCAGCTACTGTAGTTGTAGGGCCAGATGTTGTTGCAGCTGTAGATGTTGCTGCCGTGGTGGTAGGAGCAGATGTTGTAGTCTCAGCTGCTGTAGATGTTGCTGCTGCTGTTGTGGTAGGAGGAGATGTTGTAGTCTCAGCTGCAGTAGTTGTAGGGCCAAAAGTTGTAGCAGCTGTGGATGTTGCTGCTGCTGCTGCTGTGGTGGTAGGAGAGGATGTTGTAGTCTCAGCTGCAGTAGTTGTAGGGCCAAAAGTTGTAGCAGCTGTAGATGTTGCTGCTGCTGCTGTGGTGGTTGGGGCAGATGTTGTAGTCTCAGCTGCAGTAGTTGTAGGGCCAAATGTTGTAGCAGCTGTTGATGTTGCTGCTGCTGCTGTAGTTGTAGGGACAGTTGTCGTAGTCTCAGCTGCTGTGGTGGTAGGAGCAGATGTTGTAGCAGATGTAGATGTTGCTGCTGTGGTGGTAGGAGCAGATGTTGTAGTCTCAGCTGCTGTGCTGGTAGGGCCAAAGGTTGTAGCAGCTGTAGATGTTTCTGCTGCTGCTGTGGTGGTAGGAGCAGATGTTGTAGTCTCAGCTGCAGTAGTTGTAGGGAGAGATGTTGTAGCTGCTGTAGATGTTGCTGCGGATGTTGCTGCTGTGGTGGTTGGGGCAGATGTTGTAGTCTCAGCTGCAGTAGTTGTAGGAGCAGATGTTGTAGCAGCTGTAGATGTTGCTGCTGCTGTTGTGGTAGGAGGAGATGTTGTAGTCTCAGCTGCAGTAGTTGTAGGGCCAAAAGTTGTAGCAGCTGTAGATGTTGTTGCTGCTGCTGTGGTGGTTGGGGCAGATGTTGTAGTCTCAGCTGCTGTGGTGGTTGGGGCAGATGTTGTAGTCTCAGCTACTGTAGTTGTAGGGCCAAAAGTTGTAGCAGCTGTTGATGTTGCTGCTGTTGCTGTTGTGGTTGTAGGAGCAGAAGTTGTCTCAGCTGCAGTGGTTGTAGGGCCAAATGTTGTAGCAGCTGTTGATGTTGCTGCTGCTGCTGTGGTGGTTGGGGCAGATGTTGTAGTCTCAGCTGCAGTAGTTGTAGGGCCAAATGTTGTAGCTGCTGTAGATGTTGCTGCTGCTGATGTGGTGGTAGGAGAGGATGTTGTAGTCTCAGCTTCAGTAGTTGTAGGGAGAGATGTCGCTGCTGCTGTAGATGTTGCTGCTGCTGTGGTTGTAGGAGCAGATGTTGAAGTCTCAGCTAATGTAGTTGTAGGGCCAAATGTTGTAGCAACTGTTGATGTTGCTGCTGCTGTGGTAAGAGCAGATGTTGTAGTCTCAGCTACTGTAGTTGTAGGGCCAGATGTTGTTGCAGCTGTAGATGTTGCTGCCGTGGTGGTAGGAGCAGATGTTGTAGTCTCAGCTGCTGTAGATGTTGCTGCTGCTGTTGTGGTAGGAGGAGATGTTGTAGTCTCAGCTGCAGTAGTTGTAGGGCCAAAAGTTGTAGCAGCTGTGGATGTTGCTGCTGCTGCTGCTGTGGTGGTAGGAGAGGATGTTGTAGTCTCAGCTGCAGTAGTTGTAGGGCCAAAAGTTGTAGCAGCTGTAGATGTTGCTGCTGCTGCTGTGGTGGTTGGGGCAGATGTTGTAGTCTCAGCTGCAGTAGTTGTAGGGCCAAATGTTGTAGCAGCTGTTGATGTTGCTGCTGCTGCTGTAGTTGTAGGGACAGTTGTCGTAGTCTCAGCTGCTGTGGTGGTAGGAGCAGATGTTGTAGCAGATGTAGATGTTGCTGCTGCTGCTGTGGTGGTAGGAGCAGATGTTGTAGTCTCAGCTGCTGTGCTGGTAGGGCCAAAGGTTGTAGCAGCTGTAGATGTTTCTGCTGCTGCTGTGGTGGTAGGAGCAGATGTTGTAGTCTCAGCTGCAGTAGTTGTAGGGAGAGATGTTGTAGCTGCTGTAGATGTTGCTGCGGATGTTGCTGCTGTGGTGGTTGGGGCAAATGTTGTAGTCTCAGCTGCAGTAGTTGTAGGAGCAGATGTTGTAGCAGCTGTAGATGTTGCTGCTACTGTTGTGGTAGGAGCAGATGTTGTAGTCTCAGCTGCTGTAGTTGTAGGGCCAAATGTTGTAGCAGCTGTAGATGTTGCTGCTGCTGCTGTGGTGGTAGGAGCAGTTGTCGTAGTCTCAGCTGCTGTGGTGGTAGGAGCAGATGTTGTAGCAGCTGTTGAGGTTGCTGCTGCTGTTGTGGTAGGAGGAGATGTTGTAGTTTCAGCTGCTGTAGTTGTAAGGCCAAATGTTGTAGCAGCTGTTGATGTTGCTGCTGCTGCTGTGGTGGTAGGAGAGGGTGTTGTAGTCTCTGCTGCAGTAGTTGTAGGGAGAGATGTTGTAGCTGCTGTAGATGTTGCTGCTGCTGCTGTTGTGGTAGGGGCAGATGTTGTAGCAGCTGTAGATGTTGCTCCTGCTGCTGTGGTGGTTGGGGCAGATGTTGTAGTCTCGGCTGCAGTAGTTATAGGGCCAAATGTTGTAGCAGCTGTTGATGTTGCTGCTGCTGCTGTAGTTGTAGGGACAGTTGTCGTAGTCTCAGCTGCTGTAGTTGTAGGGCCAAATGTTGTAGCAGCTGTTGATGTTGCTGCTGCTGCTGCTGTGGTGGTAGGAGCAGATGTTGTAGTCTCAGCTGCTGTAGATGTTGCTGCTGCTGTTGTGGTAGGAGCAGATGTTGTAGTCTCAGCTGCAGTAGTTGTAGGGAGTGATGTTGTAGCTGCTGTAGATGTTGCTGCTGTTGATGTGGTGGTAGGAACAGAGGTTGTAGTATCAGCTGCTGTGGTTGTTGGAGCAGCTGTATATTTTGTTGTTGATGTTACACCTGCTGCTGTGGTGGTAGGAGCAGATGTTGTAGCAGCTGTTGATGTTGCTGCTGCTGCTGTGGTGGTAGGAGCAGATGTTGTAGTCTCAGCTGCAGTAGTTGTAGGGAGTGATGTTGTAGCTGCTGTAGATGTTGTTGTTGATGTTACTCCTGCTGCTGTGGTGGTAGGAGCAGATGTAGTAGTCACAGGTGTTGTAGCAGCTGCAGTTGATGCTGTTGTAATGGCAGAGGTTGTTGCAGCAGCTATCGTCTGTGAGGTTGTTTGTTGCAATGCTGATGTTGTAGTCAAAGTTGGACTTGGCTTTGTGGCAGCTGCTACTGCAGTGAAGACCTCTGCAATAATAAATGATATCCAGTTATACATAATTAAATCAACTGGACTATATTCACCTGTTTCATGAAAGAAAACATGAGAATTTCAATGTTCATAATATGAGGATTTCTCTACAAGGTCAAGTTTATTATTGTTGTAATTGTTCTATTAATTTCTGTATGTATCATACAGTTTATTATACATTTGTACACATTGATTGAAATAGACATCATGTCAGATTTTAGCCTTGTTAAGATTTACAAACTGCTAGTATTGTTCTTACGTTCAGCCTTTATGCTGCTGGTATTGAGGCCCAGTACAGAAAAGTCTGAAGTGTTGCCAGAGGCAGCAGCTTCAATAAGGGTGTCGGTCACATTTTGACTTTCAGGAACAGACTCTACAGAATTGAAGATGAGCTGTACGTCCACAATCACTGAGCCTTGTCTGAAAGGAGAGGAATGGCAGAAAAGGGATTAGAACTCTTGAAAAAGCATATATTCTGAAAATCTGACTTTAGAGTATAGAAAAAAGAAAGTCTTGATCTTAATCTGTCATTGATGATGTAGTGGCGAGAGTGTTCAATGTTTGTGTACCTGAGCAAAGGAAACTAAACACTATGAGTTCATGAACTCCTAAATGTATATGATGAGCAAACCCAGTAGATCAGATTAATCAGTCTGCAATCTGTGTAGCACTATTCTCCTCTTTAGGGCAAGGGGGAGAGATATGCAATGTAGCTACCATTTACAGTTTCTTTAAGAATCAGCTGAAGGTCATGATTAGGAGCAGTGAAATAATGTGTCTAATGCACTGCTAACCCTCATACTGTGTTTTGTGATTTCCCATCGCAGAGATACCAGTAACTGTTATTTAGATCACCATTGACCTTATTAGACATGTTACCTGCACAATATTGTTAACTGATTACCATGAGTAATAATTGAGGACACTATACTATACTATATTTACCTCAAGCCTGTCACTTCGGTGCGATTGAAACTTGAGCCAAACTTTGCAGAGTATATTGAATCCATCTGAAAGAAATACATCAAGTGTTTATTGGCTAAAGCTCTTTCAGGGAACTGCTCTGAGGAGAAAGAAATATTCAACAGAAGTAACTTATATGAACGAGGGAAAACTAACACAAAAACATTTTGCACAATCACGGTAGAACTACATATTCCCCTGTCAATGACATAAAACATCAAAGTGCAAAACACCCTGTGAAGAAGAAGTGAAAAGTGTTCCCGAGGAGCAAAACCTGGACTAAGTGTTAACACCTGCTTTGAATCTATATTCAAGAAATCGTTTTATAACATCCTTTATTTGCAGGATTCTTTAAATAAATGAACAAATAAATGCACATCCAGAAAACATGGGATGAATGTTAGCCTATATACATACAGAAACAAACAATAAATATTGTTCTTTGACACCCTGCCATTTTCTCTGTTTAAGTCATGAATGGATTAAGGCTTTAACTATTGTTAGAATTTGTTCTTACCGCGGTGGAAATTGTAGTTGCCAAACTTTTAAATTCTGGAGAGGAGGTGTTCTCCAGTTCCTGTGTAAATTCCCTCTCAAGCTTGAATTCCACTTTAACCTTCGGCTGAGCCACAGGTGCTGGTGTTGTATAAGTTGTAGTCTTAGCCTCAACGGTTGTAGTAGTAGGGCCAAATGATGTAGCAGTTGTTGATGTTGTTGCTACTGCTGCTGTGGTGGTAGGAGCAGATGTTGTAGTCTCAGCTACTGTAGTTGTAGGGCCAAATGTTGTAGCAGCTGTTGATGTTGCTGCTGCTGCTGTGGTGGTAGGAACAGATGTTGTAATCTCAGCTGCTGTAGATGTTGCTGCTGCTGTTGTGGTAGGAGGAGATGTTGTAGTCTCAGCTACTGTAGTTGTAGGGCCAAATGTTGTAGCAGCTGTAGATGTTGCTGCTGCTGCTGTGGTGGTTGGGGCAGATGTTGTAGTCTCAGCTATTGTAGTTGTAGGGCCAAATGTTGAAGAAGCTGTAGATGTTGCTGCTGCTGTTGTGGTATGAGGAGATGTTGTAGTCTCAGCTGCAGTAGTTGTAGGGCCAAAAGTTGTAGCAGCTGTAGATGTTGCTGCTGGTGTGGTGGTTGGGGCAGATGTTGTAGTCTCAGCTACTGTAGTTGTAGGGCCAAATGTTGTAGCAGCTGTTGATGTTGCTGCTGTTGCTGTTGTGGTTGTAGGAGCAGATGTTGTCTCAGCTGCAGTAGTTGTAGGGCCAAATGTTGTAGCAGCTGTTGATGTTGCTGCTGCTGCTGCTGTTGTGGTAGGGGCAGAGGTTGTAGTCTCAGCTACTGTAGTTGTAGGGAGAGATGTCGTAGCTGCTGTAGATGTTGCTGCTGCTGCCGTGGTGGTAGGAGCAGATGTTGTAGTCTCAGCTGCTGTAGTTGTAGGGAGAGATGTTGCAGCAGCTGCTGATGTTGCTGCTGCTGCTGTGGTGGTAGGAGCAGATGTTGTAGTCTCAGCTGCTGTAGTTGTTGCTGCTGCTGTGGTGGTAGGAGCAGATGTTGTAGTCTCAGCTGCTGTAGTTGTAGGGAGAGATGTCGTAGCTGCTGTAGATGTTGCTGCTGCTGCCGTGGTGGTAGGAGCAGATGTTGTAGTCTTAGCTGCTGTAGTTGTAGGGCCAAAGGTTGTAGCAGCTGTAGATGTTGCTGCTGCTGTGGTGGTAGGAGCAGATGTTCTAGTCTCCGCTGCTGTGGTGGTAGGAGAAGATGTTGTAGTATCAGCTGCTGTAGATGTTGCTTCTGCTGTTGTGGTAGGAGGAGATGTTGTTGTCTCAGCTGCAGTAGTTGTAGGGCCAAATGTTGTAGCAGCTGTTGATGTTGCTGCTGCTGCTGTGGTGGTAGGAACAGATGTTGTAATCTCAGCTGCTGTAGATGTTGCTGCTGCTGTTGTGGTAGGAGGAGATGTTGTAGTCTCAGCTGCAGTAGTTGTAGGGCCAAAAGTTGTAGCAGCTGTAGATGTTGTTGCTGCTGCTGTGGTGGTTGGGGCAGATGTTGTAGTCTCAGCTGCTGTGGTGGTTGGGGCAGATGTTGTAGTCTCAGCTACTGTAGTTGTAGGGCCAAAAGTTGTAGCAGCTGTTGATGTTGCTGCTGTTGCTGTTGTGGTTGTAGGAGCAGAAGTTGTCTCAGCTGCAGTGGTTGTAGGGCCAAATGTTGTAGCAGCTGTTGATGTTGCTGCTGCTGCTGTGGTGGTTGGGGCAGATGTTGTAGTCTCAGCTGCAGTAGTTGTAGGGCCAAATGTTGTAGCTGCTGTAGATGTTGCTGCTGCTGATGTGGTGGTAGGAGAGGATGTTGTAGTCTCAGCTTCAGTAGTTGTAGGGAGAGATGTCGCTGCTGCTGTAGATGTTGCTGCTGCTGTGGTTGTAGGAGCAGATGTTGAAGTCTCAGCTAATGTAGTTGTAGGGCCAAATGTTGTAGCAACTGTTGATGTTGCTGCTGCTGTGGTAAGAGCAGATGTTGTAGTCTCAGCTACTGTAGTTGTAGGGCCAGATGTTGTTGCAGCTGTAGATGTTGCTGCCGTGGTGGTAGGAGCAGATGTTGTAGTCTCAGCTGCTGTAGATGTTGCTGCTGCTGTTGTGGTAGGAGGAGATGTTGTAGTCTCAGCTGCAGTAGTTGTAGGGCCAAAAGTTGTAGCAGCTGTGGATGTTGCTGCTGCTGCTGCTGTGGTGGTAGGAGAGGATGTTGTAGTCTCAGCTGCAGTAGTTGTAGGGCCAAAAGTTGTAGCAGCTGTAGATGTTGCTGCTGCTGCTGTGGTGGTTGTGGCAGATGTTGTAGTCTCAGCTGCAGTAGTTGTAGGGCCAAATGTTGTAGCAGCTGTTGATGTTGCTGCTGCTGCTGTAGTTGTAGGGACAGTTGTCGTAGTCTCAGCTGCTGTGGTGGTAGGAGCAGATGTTGTAGCAGATGTAGATGTTGCTGCTGCTGCTGTGGTGGTAGGAGCAGATGTTGTAGTCTCAGCTGCTGTGCTGGTAGGGCCAAAGGTTGTAGCAGCTGTAGATGTTTCTGCTGCTGCTGTGGTGGTAGGAGCAGATGTTGTAGTCTCAGCTGCAGTAGTTGTAGGGAGAGATGTTGTAGCTGCTGTAGATGTTGCTGCGGATGTTGCTGCTGTGGTGGTTGGGGCAGATGTTGTAGTCTCAGCTGCAGTAGTTGTAGGAGCAGATGTTGTAGCAGCTGTAGATGTTGCTGCTGCTGTTGTGGTAGGAGGAGATGTTGTAGTCTCAGCTGCAGTAGTTGTAGGGCCAAAAGTTGTAGCAGCTGTAGATGTTGTTGCTGCTGCTGTGGTGGTTGGGGCAGATGTTGTAGTCTCAGCTGCTGTGGTGGTTGGGGCAGATGTTGTAGTCTCAGCTACTGTAGTTGTAGGGCCAAAAGTTGTAGCAGCTGTTGATGTTGCTGCTGTTGCTGTTGTGGTTGTAGGAGCAGAAGTTGTCTCAGCTGCAGTGGTTGTAGGGCCAAATGTTGTAGCAGCTGTTGATGTTGCTGCTGCTGCTGTGGTGGTTGGGGCAGATGTTGTAGTCTCAGCTGCAGTAGTTGTAGGGCCAAATGTTGTAGCTGCTGTAGATGTTGCTGCTGCTGATGTGGTGGTAGGAGAGGATGTTGTAGTCTCAGCTTCAGTAGTTGTAGGGAGAGATGTCGCTGCTGCTGTAGATGTTGCTGCTGCTGTGGTTGTAGGAGCAGATGTTGAAGTCTCAGCTAATGTAGTTGTAGGGCCAAATGTTGTAGCAACTGTTGATGTTGCTGCTGCTGTGGTAAGAGCAGATGTTGTAGTCTCAGCTACTGTAGTTGTAGGGCCAGATGTTGTTGCAGCTGTAGATGTTGCTGCCGTGGTGGTAGGAGCAGATGTTGTAGTCTCAGCTGCTGTAGATGTTGCTGCTGCTGTTGTGGTAGGAGGAGATTTTGTAGTCTCAGCTGCAGTAGTTGTAGGGCCAAAAGTTGTAGCAGCTGTGGATGTTGCTGCTGCTGCTGCTGTGGTGGTAGGAGAGGATGTTGTAGTCTCAGCTGCAGTAGTTGTAGGGCCAAAAGTTGTAGCAGCTGTAGATGTTGCTGCTGCTGCTGTGGTGGTTGGGGCAGATGTTGTAGTCTCAGCTGCAGTAGTTGTAGGGCCAAATGTTGTAGCAGCTGTTGATGTTGCTGCTGCTGCTGTAGTTGTAGGGACAGTTGTCGTAGTCTCAGCTGCTGTGGTGGTAGGAGCAGATGTTGTAGCAGATGTAGATGTTGCTGCTGCTGCTGTGGTGGTAGGAGCAGATGTTGTAGTCTCAGCTGCTGTGCTGGTAGGGCCAAAGGTTGTAGCAGCTGTAGATGTTTCTGCTGCTGCTGTGGTGGTAGGAGCAGATGTTGTAGTCTCAGCTGCAGTAGTTGTAGGGAGAGATGTTGTAGCTGCTGTAGATGTTGCTGCGGATGTTGCTGCTGTGGTGGTTGGGGCAAATGTTGTAGTCTCAGCTGCAGTAGTTGTAGGAGCAGATGTTGTAGCAGCTGTAGATGTTGCTGCTACTGTTGTGGTAGGAGCAGATGTTGTAGTCTCAGCTGCTGTAGTTGTAGGGCCAAATGTTGTAGCAGCTGTAGATGTTGCTGCTGCTGCTGTGGTGGTAGGAGCAGTTGTCGTAGTCTCAGCTGCTGTGGTGGTAGGAGCAGATGTTGTAGCAGCTGTTGAGGTTGCTGCTGCTGTTGTGGTAGGAGGAGATGTTGTAGTTTCAGCTGCTGTAGTTGTAAGGCCAAATGTTGTAGCAGCTGTTGATGTTGCTGCTGCTGCTGTGGTGGTAGGAGAGGGTGTTGTAGTCTCTGCTGCAGTAGTTGTAGGGAGAGATGTTGTAGCTGCTGTAGATGTTGCTGCTGCTGCTGTTGTGGTAGGGGCAGATGTTGTAGCAGCTGTAGATGTTGCTCCTGCTGCTGTGGTGGTTGGGGCAGATGTTGTAGTCTCGGCTGCAGTAGTTATAGGGCCAAATGTTGTAGCAGCTGTTGATGTTGCTGCTGCTGCTGTAGTTGTAGGGACAGTTGTCGTAGTCTCAGCTGCTGTAGTTGTAGGGCCAAATGTTGTAGCAGCTGTTGATGTTGCTGCTGCTGCTGCTGTGGTGGTAGGAGCAGATGTTGTAGTCTCAGCTGCTGTAGATGTTGCTGCTGCTGTTGTGGTAGGAGCAGATGTTGTAGTCTCAGCTGCAGTAGTTGTAGGGAGTGATGTTGTAGCTGCTGTAGATGTTGCTGCTGTTGATGTGGTGGTAGGAACAGAGGTTGTAGTATCAGCTGCTGTGGTTGTTGGAGCAGCTGTATATTTTGTTGTTGATGTTACACCTGCTGCTGTGGTGGTAGGAGCAGATGTTGTAGCAGCTGTTGATGTTGCTGCTGCTGCTGTGGTGGTAGGAGCAGATGTTGTAGTCTCAGCTGCAGTAGTTGTAGGGAGTGATGTTGTAGCTGCTGTAGATGTTGTTGTTGATGTTACTCCTGCTGCTGTGGTGGTAGGAGCAGATGTAGTAGTCACAGGTGTTGTAGCAGCTGCAGTTGATGCTGTTGTAATGGCAGAGGTTGTTGCAGCAGCTATCGTCTGTGAGGTTGTTTGTTGCAATGCTGATGTTGTAGTCAAAGTTGGACTTGGCTTTGTGGCAGCTGCTACTGCAGTGAAGACCTCTGCAATAATAAATGATATCCAGTTATACATAATTAAATCAACTGGACTATATTCACCTGTTTCATGAAAGAAAACATAAGAATTTCAATGTTCATAATATGAGGATTTCTCTACAAGGTCAAGTTTATTCTTGTTGTAATTGTTCTATTAATTTCTGTATGTATCATACAGTTTATTATACATTTGTACACATTGATTGAAATAGACATCATGTCAGATTTTAGCCTTGTTAAGATTTACAAACTTCTAGTATTGTTCTTACGTTCAGCCTTTATGCTGCTGGTATTGAGGCCCAGTACAGAAAAGTCTGAAGTGTTGCCAGAGGCAGCAGCTTCAATAAGGGTGTCGGTCACATTTTGACTTTCAGGAACAGACTCTACAGAATTGAAGATGAGCTGTACGTCCACAATCACTGAGCCTTGTCTGAAAGGAGAGGAATGGCAGAAAAGGGATTAGAACTCTTGAAAAAGCATATATTCTGAAAATCTGACTTTAGAGTATAGAGAAAAGAAAGTCTTGATCTTAATCTGTCATTGATGATGTAGTGGCGAGAGTGTTCAATGTTTGTGTACCTGAGCAAAGGAAACTAAACACTATGAGTTCATGAACTCCTAAATGTATATGATGAGCAAACCCAGTAGATCAGATTAATCAGTCTGCAATCTGTGTAGCACTATTCTCCTCTTTAGGGCAAGGGGGAGAGATATGCAATGTAGCTACCATTTACAGTTTCTTTAAGAATCAGCTGAAGGTCATGATTAGGAGCAGTGAAATAATGTGTCTAATGCACTGCTAACCCTCATACTGTGTTTTGTGATTTCCCATCGCAGAGATACCAGTAACTGTTATTTAGATCACCATTGACCTTATTAGACATGTTACCTGCACAATATTGTTAACTGATTACCATGAGTAATAATTGAGGACACTATACTATACTATATTTACCTCAAGCCTGTCACTTCGGTGCGATTGAAACTTGAGCCAAACTTTGCAGAGTATATTGAATCCATCTGAAAGAAATACATCAAGTGTTTATTGGCTAAAGCTCTTTCAGGGAACTGCTCTGAGGAGAAAGAAATATTCAACAGAAGTAACTTATATGAACGAGGGAAAACTAACACAAAAACATTTTGCACAATCACGGTAGAACTACCCCTGTCAATGACATAAAACATCAAAGTGCAAAACACCCCGTGAAGAAGAAGTGAAAAGTGTTCCCGAGGAGCAAAACCTGGACTAAGTGTTAACACCTGCTTTGAATCTATATTCAAGAAATCGTTTTATAACATCCTTTATTTGCAGGATTCTTTAAATAAATGAACAAATAAATGCACATCCAGAAAACATGGGATGAATGTTAGCCTATATACATACAGAAACAAACAATAAATATTGTTCTTTGACACCCTGCCATTTTCTCTGTTTAAGTCATGAATGGATTAAGGCTTTAACTATTGTTAGAATTTGTTCTTACCGCGGTGGAAATTGTAGTTGCCAAACTTTTAAATTCTGGAGAGGAGGTGTTCTCCAGTTCCTGTGTAAATTCCCTCTCAAGCTTGAATTCCACTTTAACCTTCGGCTGAGCCACAGGTGCTGGTGTTGTATAAGTTGTAGTCTTAGCCTCAACGGTTGTAGTAGTAGGGCCAAATGTTGTAGCAGTTGTTGATGTTGTTGCTACTGCTGCTGTGGTGGTAGGAGCAGATGTTGTAGTCTCAGCTACTGTAGTTGTAGGGCCAAATGTTGTAGCAGCTGTTGATGTTGCTGCTGCTGCTGTGGTGGTAGGAACAGATGTTGTAATCTCAGCTGCTGTAGATGTTGCTGCTGCTGTTGTGGTAGGAGGAGATGTTGTAGTCTCAGCTGCAGTAGTTGTAGGGCCAAAAGTTGTAGCAGCTGTAGATGTTGTTGCTGCTGCTGTGGTGGTTGGGGCAGATGTTGTAGTCTCAGCTGCTGTGGTGGTAGGAGCAGATGTTGTAGTCTCAGCTGCTGTGGTGGTAGGAGCAGATGTTGTAGTCTCAGCTGCTGTAGTTGTTGCTGCTGCTGTGGTGGTTGGGGCAGATGTTGTAGTCTCAGCTGCTGTGCTGGTAGGGCCAAAGGTTGTAGTAGCTGTAGATGTTGCTGCTGCTGCTGTTGTGGTAGGAGCAGATGTTGTAGTCTCAGCTGCAGTAGTTGTAGGGAGAGATGTTGTAGCTGCTGTAGATGTTGCTGCTGATGTTGCTGCTGTGGTGGTAGGAGCAGATGTTGTAGTCTCAGCTGTTGTAGATGTAGGGGGAGATGTCGTAGCTGCTGTAGATGTTGCTGCTGTGGTGGTGGGAGCAGATGTTGTAGTCTCAGCTGCTGTAGTTGTAGGGCTTAAGGTTGTAGCTGCTGTTGATGTTGCTGCTGTGGTGGTGGGAGCAGATGTTGTAGTCTCAGCTGCTGTAGTTGTAGGGCTTAAGGTTGTAGCTGCTGTTGATATTGCTGCTGTGGTGGTAGGAGCAGATGTTGTAGTCTCAGCTGCTGTAGTTGTAGGGCTTAATGTTGTAGCTGCTGTTGATGTTGCTGCTGTGGTGGTAGGAGCAGATGTTGTAGTCTCAGCTGCTGTAGTTGTAGTGCCAAATGTTGTTGCAGCTGTCGATGTAATAGTGACAACTTTTGTAGTAGTTGTGGTTTTAACTACTTCTGATGTAGTGGTAGGAGTAGATTTGGAAGTTGTAGTAGGTACTTCTGTACTAGGGAGATACTTTGGAGGTGTTGTAGTTTTGGCTGTTGTAGTTGTAGTAGATGGTACTTCAGTTGGCACTGCTATGAATACTTCTGTAAAAGACCAATAATATATTTTGAAATATTATCATATTATCCAGTGAGTACGATGTTCTTTTAGTATAATATTATCTCTTCAGGTAATATTAAATATCTTGCTGTTCATTAAGACCATTAAATTAAAGGTCAGTCCTTGTTTCTGGTGAAAGGTTGTTGATATTGAAGGTCAACAGCCAATCAAATCAAATTAATATGATGATTGGCTGAAATAATGTATTTCTCTGTCCAAACCACTTAGTTTGTTCAGAGCCATGATTGTAAAACAGTGTTTTCTTTTAGCACATAGACAGATAGCCAAAGGAATGTGAGGGGTGTAATGTATTATAAGCAAGGACACCGACTTTAAATTCAGTTACACAGCATAGCAGCTTTGCTATCAATATCATAACAGAATCTAAACTGCAAATTATTTTCACAACGTCTTACGTTCAGCTGTTATACTGCTGGCATTGACGTTTAACCCAAAGAAGTCTGAGCTGTTCGAAGCAACAGCTTGTACCAAGGCCTCAATGATATTTGCATTGTCAGGAACTGACTCCAGAGAACTAAATAAAAGCGCTGCATCCACAATCACTGATCCTTCTCTAAAATATGAGGAAAAAGAAGAAAAAAAAACAGAGATGGTGAATGTTCAGTACAAAATGCAGTATAACTAAGAGGTCCCATACATAAATCTGATGCTGATATAGCAGCTCTAGTGGTCATAATAAGTACACATACATCCTGACTGTGGTTCATTGACTACATGGATGTACACAGTCCTGTAATATAATTACACCGACAGTTCATTCAGATCGTTTTCAGACCCTTTCAAGTTTTCAAAATGTTTTATGTTTCTGACTCATCTTAATAATGATTCACAATACAATACTCCACAATGGCACACAACCACAGGTATTTAGGGAGTTTTGTTAATTTATTAAAAATAAAAGACTGAAATATCCCATTTAATATCCAATTGTCTTCTTAATAAGTAATGAAAGGTCTTCTTTAGTGTGATTGCAATGAGGTTGGTCTCCAAACCTCCTCCTTTCAACAAGAAGATTATAAAATCAAACAAGCAAGCAGATTTGGTTATCTTTGTTTGGTGTATGGGCTTATTTACATTATACGGAAAGTATATTCCTTTGCCAAGATACATGCCACCAAATCTCACTCTGATTTGAGGCTCTAACAGTTAGAATCAGCTGTCAGTATCATTATGAAGTACAGTGCTTACCTGAACCCTTTCACTTCAGTCCGACTGAAACCTGAGCCAAACTTCTTAGAGTATATATTATCCAACTGGGGGGAAAAATAGAAATACATCTATTGGTTACTGATGACCACCCTTATACAGAGGAGTTGTGGAGGAAAGAGTGCCACAAAACCTTCTCTCACAAACGAGCCAGAATGCATGCAAAAAGCACCATGTGCACTTTCAAACTCTGTGTATAATTACAGATATTTTTTGCAGGATTATTAGAAACTCACATGCACATGAGCTTATAGGCTTCAGTTATGCTGAGTTAATGTCCCTTAACAGTTTTCCCCCATCACCTTTTCTTTTGTAGTTATTCACAGGGAAATGTAGTCATTTCCTTGTGCTATTGTTTGGGGATTTCCAAATCAGTTATAATCTGTATTGTTATCTATGAATCTATTTGAAAATGACAGGCGTACCTTAATACTGCAGTTCACATACTGAACCGTAGGGGAGGTATCGAATGGCTACATTATACTTTTTTGGGGGGTGATTTTGGATATGTGGATAACTTTCTGTGGACTATAAAAAGGTAAGATGGTTTATTATCATTAAGCTTTGCTGTGTTTGGTCGGTCACTGGTGGAGTGTGCATAGCAAGCAAGTTACAGTTATTTGTTTGCTGAATATATGTAACAGTTGAGTCATTTATTGATGTACAGATATATATAGACATATACAGCCGCGGAAAAAATTAAGAGACCACTTCAAAATTATCAGTTTCTCTGGTTTTACTATTTATTGGTATGTGTTAAAGTAAAATGTACATTTTTGTTTTATTCTATAACCTACTGGCAACATTCCTAACAAATTTCAAATAAAAATATTGTCATTTAGATCATTTATTTGCAGAAAAATGACAATTGGTCAAAATAGCAAAAAATATGCAGTGTCTTCAGATCTCGAATAATGCAAAGAAAACAAGCTCATATTCATTTTTAAACTACACAATACTAATGCTTTAACTTAGGAAGAGTTCAGAAATCAATATTTGGTGGAATAAACTTGATTTAAAAACACAACTTTCATGTGTCTTGGCATGCTCTCCACCAGTCTTTCACATTGCCGTTGGGTGACTTTATGCTACTCCTGGCGCAAGAATTCAAGCAGCTCGGCTTCTTTTCATGGCTTGTGACCATCCATCTTCCTCTTGATCACAATTCAGAGTTTTTTTTTTGGGATTCAGGTCTCGAAATTGGGCTGGCCATGACAGGGTCCTGATCTGGTGATACTCCATCCACACCTTTACTGGCCTGGCTGTGTGGTATGGAGCATTGCCCTGCTGGAAAAAACACTTCTCAGAGTTGGGGAACATTGTCAGAGCAAAAGGAAGCAAGTTTTTCTTCCGGGACAACGTTGTACTTTGCCTGGCTGAGGTTTGTAAAAGACCATAAGGATTGAACCGAAGCCGACTGGAGGGTCTCCTAGTTCGTCTTCTCTGATGAGTCCAATTTCACAGTAGGTGCAAGACTCTGTGGCTTGTAGGCCTATCCAGGTCTCCGTCTAACCATCAGACGACCATGTATTGGGCAAAGCTGAAAATTGAACTCATCAGAGAAGACGAACTAGGAGACCCTCCAGTCCGCTTTGGTTCAATCCTTATGGTCTTTTACAAACCTCAGCCAGGCAAAGTACAACGTTGTCCCGGAAGAAAAACTTGCTTCCTTTTGCTCTGACAATGTTCCCCAACTCTGACAAGTGTTTTTTCCAGCAGGGCAATGCTCCATGCCACACAGCCAGGCCAGTAAAGGTGTGGATGGAGTATCACCAGATCAGGACCCTGTCATGGCCAGCCCAATTTCGAGACCTGAATCCCATAAAAAAAACTCTGAAATGTGATCAAGAGGAAGATGGATGGTCACAAGCCATGAAAAGAAGCCGAGCTGCTTGAATTCTTGCGCCAGGAGTAGCATAAAGTCACCCAACGGCAATGTGAAAGACTGGTGGAGAGCATGCCAAGACACATGAAAGTTGTGATTTTAAATCAAGGTTATTCCACCAAATATTGATTTCTGAACTCTTCCTAAGTTAAAGCATTAGTATTGTGTAGTTTAAAAATGAATATGAGCTTGTTTTCTTTGCATTATTCGAGATCTGAAGACACTGCATATTTTTTGCTATTTTGACCAATTGTCATTTTTCTGCAAATAAATGATCTAAATGACAATATTTTTATTTGAAATTTGGTAGGAATGTTGCCAGTAGGTTATAGAATAAAACTAAAATGGACATTTTACTTTAACACATACCAATAAATAGTAAAACCAGAGAAACTGATAATTTTGAAGTGGTCTCTTAATTTTTTCCGCGGCTGTAGGTGTATAGATGTCTGGCTAAAATCATGAAATTACAGTTTCTGCTGTTAAGTAAGCAGGATTTAATGTTTCGCCTTCATCCATAGACATAATCGTGGCCAAGTATGCACAGGTGTTTTGTGTTACTCGCTATACAATTTTATAATTAATAATATGAGCTCAATATTATTATTATGCTCAGTCCCGCACTTAACAACAAAATTATGCTACGATCCCTGGGTTTGTCACTAGCATGACTGTCAATTACTAGCCAGCGTAGAACTCTCCATTCCCTGAAACTATCAGAGATACATCCCACTAGTTTTTCGCACATTTTAACATTTTAACAAAAGTGCTGTAAAGTACTGTGATTATATATATTTTTTATAATTATTTGTACTCTGGCTCAACTCATTGTAATAAAGGAAGAATGCAATAGGTCAGTGACTGGTTGGATAGACTTTGTAAAACCCCATCTATGTGCCCCTGCATGAACTATGCACAAATCTGCATACAAGTTTGGAATAGAGGCACAAATGCTAATATAATCATTATCTACATAGATAGTTAATTACAATTAGTTGAAGACATAAACTAGTGCTAATACCTGCCAAACCTTAGGCTGAAAGCTGGTCAGTATGAAGTGCTATAGCAATCTTACATTTCCAAAGAAAATACTTCTAAGACCATACGTACATTTAGTAAAGAAAAAATACATCAGTTTTTAAAATGTGGAGCATTAGTTAGGTTTACCAGATTAACCTCATGTGGAACATAAAAATGTGGTTGGGGTTGCAAGAAATATTGATGATATTAAATACTTTCTGTAATTGACAGTATTGCAATAAACTGTAACAAAGTTACTATACCCCGGTGGAAACTGTAGTTGCCAAATCCTGGTAGGCTTGTGAAGAGGTGTCCATCAGATCTGGTGTAAATTCCCTCTTCAGCTTAAACTCCATATTGACCTTTGGCTGGGCCAGAGATGCTGCTTTTGTGGTCTGTACTGGAGTAGGTTTCTGTAGAGATGATGTTGTTATTTTGGCTGCTCTAGAGGTTGGGGCTATTGTTTTAGCAGCAGGCGTTGTGAAAACTGAAGCTATGGTGCTTGGTACAGATGTAGCTGCTGGTGTTTGAGTTGCGGGAACAAAAGGGACGCTGGTTGTCGTAGCAGTAGGAGTGGCACTGGTTGGACCCACACTGGATACAGCTGGGGCAGAGGTAGCAGGACTGCTTGGTAGGGCAGTAGTAGATATTGTTGTAGCTGCTGTGGTTGTTTCTGTGGAAGCACAGCAAAAACGTAATTTTATTTCCTCTTTTAATGTGAAAGTAAAAAGGAATACAGTGTGCGTAAGATTTTTGAAATCTGTATTCTACCTTGCAACATGGTAGTAGAGGCATCTGATGAAGTGGTGAGGGGTGGTGATAGTGAAGCTGATGTAGAGGTTTTAGTTGTAGCAACGAATGTTGTGGCAGGTGGTGATGTAGCCGTAGTAGGAGTGGATGATGCGGTAGGGGTGGATGATGTGGTAGGGGTAGTTGGGGTGGATGATGCGGTAGGGGTAGTTGGGGTGGATGATGCGGTAGGGGTGGATGATGTGGTAGGTGTAGTTGGGGTGGATGATGCGGTAGGGGTGGATGATGCGGTAGGGGTGGATGATGTGGTAGGTGTAGTTGGGGTGGATGATGCGGTAGGGGTGGATGATGCAGTAAGGGTGGATGATGTGGTAGGGGTAGTTGGGGTGGATGATGCGGTAGGGGTGGATGATGCGGTAGGTGTAGTTGGTGTGGATGATGCGGTAGGGGTGGATGATGCGGTAGGGGTGGATGATGCAGTAAGGGTAGTTGGGGTGGATGATGCGGAAGGGGTAGTTGGGGTGGATGATGCGGAAGGGGTAGTTGGGGTGGATGATGTTTTAGGAGCTGTTGTGGTAAAGATTACAGTTGTGGCTGGTAATGTTGTTGCGGGGGGAGATGTGGTAGTAGTGCTCATGGCGGATAATGTTGTCACAGGTCTTGTAGTTGCAGTTGATTTTGTGGTTCTTTCTGGTGCATCCGTCACTGGTCTGTATGGCCCCTCCGGTATTTCTGGGAATCCCCAGAACTCCCAAAAGCGACCAAAATTGTTTTCAGATTCAAGAGGTATTTCAATGGCCTCTATGTTATTGGAAAGGGAGACTATGGTGTCCTGTGTCGGAGATGAAGGAATTGGCCAGTATGGTTCTTCTGGAATGTCTGGATAACCCCAATAAATCGAATCGAGGGACCTTGATGGGCGTGATGAATGTTTCTTACTACAAGACACTCTCACTTTCTTGAGTCTTCCAGTTATGTCAAGATAAATCAATATTAATGTTTGATCATTCTGGGGAGGAGAAGAGAGAATATTTCGAAGAATGTGAAAAAAATATGAATAACATGAGATGTAACATACAACAGGCAATATGACACTACCTGTATTAACAGCGATTAGAATATGCTTGTTCTTGCCTGGATTTGTTTTTGCGATTACAGAAGGAACTTACGTCAATATTCATTTTGATATAGAGGAGGTCTCGATCCCTAATCCCTTTTCCTTGATGTACAAATACATTTTGAACTGCAAAGGTCCTGGATTCCGCTGAGGTTTAGGAATAAAAAGTTAACTTCAATAACCAACTAATGTTTAAAACACTCCTGTTTCTTTTTCTTTATTAAAGAAAATGGACAGCTTCCTATTGAAGAGGCTCCTTTGAGTTTCGCTTCAGGACTAGCACTATTAGCCATAATACATCAAAACGATGCAAAAAAAGCAATTTAGCATGTATTGAGGTCTTTAGAAGGTTAATTTGTGGAAACATAAAAGTAACTGGATGAATCATACTAAATGAAGAATCACATGCGGTATATCCGGTTAATATGCATTACCCAGTGCCATGCCACATTTATAGCATGTTTCAAACTGCATTGATTGTTCCTGAATATTAATATATTCTTAAATGTTTTAATACTCACCAGAAACAAAAACCCGCTTCAGTTTACGCCCAGAGAGCTTGATGAAAATTTCATTCTTCTCACAGATTACTTTAGGTGATGTTGCTTTTGAAGAAACAAATGATGGTGAAATGGCAAGACACGAGGCTATCCCTGACAGATTCTTCATCAAAGCATGGTCGAAGTACTGCAACTTCACAGAATGGAAAGACATCTGGTCCATAACCTGAGGAATCAAGTTATGAGATGATGGAGAACCGAATGCTACAGAGATAAAGATACTGTTGACAGAGAAATTGAAGATCAACATTGCTGTCAAAGGGCTCCCTTACGTCATGACGCAGGTAGCAACTTCTGAAGAAGACCTTTAAAAGCATCCAGACCCCATGCTTGACGGCTGTGTGTTTGCAGTCTTTTGGGAGCTTCTGCACTGGAATGGGTTCAAGTTTCTCTGGAATAGCAAAATAAATGTGTTACACAGGACAACTGGTTTCTCATGGTTGAAGAAAGTTACAGTTAAAAAATGTATACCTTTATGTATAACGAGATAACTAATATTTCACTCACCTGTGAGAAAGAAGACATCTGTTTGTCTGATAGTAGCAAACCTTAGAGTGAGACTTTCATTTCCACAGCGATACACTGGCAGAGAATCATAGGAAATATCCATTCCGCCCAAACTCTTGAAAGACACTAAACCAGAGGAATAAGGCAAAAGTGCAGGAGTTAGCGCATAGATGATCCATAGGTAGACAACATAATAAGCAGGCAATATTTCAGGATGTACTATGTTATCAGTTCATTGTTTTTGTTAGGATGTCAAGGCTTGTCATTTAACAAATATAATATTATACTAAAAACTTTCAAACACTAAAAGCAAGACCGTAGGGGGCAGATGTAAATCTATTCCAGTAGACCCCAAAAATAAAATGAGCATAATAGGCTTTAACATAGATAATAGTTATAGAACAATATAGATGATAACTAAATGGGGTCCCCAACCAATTGCACAAGGAATTAAACCAAACAAAATCAGTGCAGGCCTATAGCTAGACCTATACATCTACAGCACCTAGTGACCTAGTGAATAGGGCAACTGACTACAAGGTCAAGACAATGTGACCCCTTGGAAAGACAACTGGCAGGAAGGAAATTGAGGCTAGCAACCCGTAGCAGCTGGATCGGTGGCAATTACAGCCAACTTGATTCATGTGAGCAGGGGTGGAAGTGTAGGTGAAGTGTGTATACATTCAGTTCAATGGACTTCAATTGCAAATACATTTTAATACAAGCACTTGTAGTGGCCAATTCTAAGTTTTAAACTATTTTCAATCAGAAGCTCAGACAAAGGACGCGTTGTTTAAACAGATTTACTGCAGTAAATTAAGCCACAGTAAAGAGATGAATACCGGAAATTACATCTGTCCTTATACCTTACCGCCAAGACATTTAAACCTTAACCTGACACTCCCACTTTAGCCCTGACCTGCACATGATCATAACTGACGTGCCAGAGTTAAGACGGTGTCAGCTCAAGAGCACTGTCAGCAGAAGAAGCACCGAAAAAAGGTAGAATAAAGAAAAAGTAGAAAATAAGGTTTCAGAGGAAAGAAGACTTAAGAAGAACAGTAATGTCACATCACCCGTAATTTCCCGACTGCGGTTTTTTCATTGATTTTGTAAAAAATCTGCTGCACTGTGGTTGATACTTTGGTGCAGTCTATTCATTCGCCTGGAAGTAAGTAAGGCACGGTAACTCTGCCAGGTAGAATGGGTCTCTCTCTCCCACTTTCACATACGAATCTCATTCATTTATCAGGTAAAAACAATACGGAAAAACCACCCAACTGTAGCCTATTTAAGGGGATGCTACGGAGCAAGAACCTCCGCGAGAGTTGAGTAAAACATGTGCGCTAGAAACTATAGCTATCTTCAGCTTAGGGAACCACCTCAACAGTTGGTAATTGAATTTTCATATGAAGTGAATATGAACTCATGAAGCTGCACAGGCACCCAGAGGGTTTCAAACTATTATAGCTTTTTAACTATCCTAGCCATCTCAAGTATAGGGCACCAGGTTCACAGTTGGTAGCTGCTGGTGTTAATGTTATGTTAATATAAAAATAAATATTTAAAAAAAATAAAAGTTGCACAGGCACCCTGAGGGTTTTCTACTGTTACTGTTTCATCAGATAGATGACTAGCTTTTATTTAATGCAAATGTAACTCTGGCTTTTAAACCATAAGATTATTTAAAATTGTCCATAGCCAGCTAGCATCAACTGGGCAATCAGGTAGCACGTGTGCTGAATAGCCTGAAGCAATGTTTAATATCTCAAAATGAGCTTACCAATAAAACGCAGTCTTGGGTTCAGTGTAATCATAGCGGTTTGCCAGCCAGGCTGTTGAATGCATATGCTGAACTTATGCAAACAGCGCATGACAGAAACAACGTTATCAGTGATGATGACCTGCCACTCACCACCACCCTCGACAAGGCCTGGCCCTGTACAAGCCATAGGAGCCAGTCAGAAGAGCCAAGGGCAAAGCTGCAGGACAGGTAGTCAAAAATAAAGAGTGTTCAATCGAGTGATTCCAAAATACATAGTATACAGCCCAAATGTGTCAAACAAAGCTGCCCCAACCTAATGGATGGTTTCCTACGAAAGTAACCAACCATCCTAAGAGAACCATTTGTTAGCCCACCTTCTCCAAGTGCAGGAATGGCTGTGAGTGGTGGAGAGCATGATCCCATTATATGGCATGGATATTAGCAATTCATGATAGGAAAACCAATCTATTTTTACAAGCTAGTAAAGGCTCCACAGGTAGAGGCTATAGAGCAGGGGTCTCAAACTCAAAATACTCATGAGCGTCCAGTCTGGTCATTGGGGGGCCAGATTTTCTGGTAAACGTTGGTGTGGCCCATTTTAATCAATGGAACTTTTTTTTTTTTTTAATCAATCGAACTTTGCGGGCCGGATACAATCGCTTGGGGGGCCGGAATTGGCATGGTGTCTCTACAGTGCACTCGCAAACAGACATTTATTTTACAGAGACATTATGGGAGGGACCATCGAACTGCTCACTTTCTCACAGTGGCTCAATCACTTGGCACAAAACCACTGAGCCATGTATGTAGATCTCTACCAGCTGCTACTGTTGAAGATCAAGCAAGATATAACGAAGCCTCTCGCTGGCCAATTAACACAATCCACCTGCTCCAGATATTGTTGTTGTGACAAATGCGCCACGCATATGAGAACTACAAAGCACCACTGCACATTTGAGTGGACAGAAGAAAATTAGATACAAGTGAATGACAAAAAGGGCTGAGAAAGCCAATGAAAGATAGATAGAAAATGCAATATAGGGTAAGGAGAAAAAGTTCAACGGACACGAAAAGTCGATGAGAAAGAGAAAAAGACAATCAAAATGACTGAACTGTTTTTGGAAAAGAAGGTCAATTGATTCAAGACATATTGTATTACAGTAGGTCTGACAGATCATAGTTCAATATAGAGATGCACAATCTAATCGTACACTCAGTTCTGAAGCTCAGTAGATATCATAGCCTAGTAGATATTATATATTAGATACTCTATGATATTATAGAGGTATGATATCTACTATATAGTATCTTATATACAATATGTACTATAGCCTACCTAAACTTGTTAGTTGTAATTGAATGTTGCACTTAAATGTCACGCTGACAATGTTTCGATACATGTTGCATGAAAGTAACAATTTTACAACTAACGTTACAATAAAGTCACAATGTTGAAATATTTTGATGGTTGTTGTTTTTTTGTCTTCGCCCAAGGGTTTTTGAAATGTAACATAAGTCACACTGAAATGTGAAAGAGGAGCCTTGTAGTGGAAATGCTGGGTATAGTGAGAATGTTAAATGTGTTAATAACTGAGCTGGGATGTATAAGAATTTTGATGGCCGGTTAGTAGAAATATGTTAATACAGTATACAACACATCCCACCATTCACAATTGTGACACTTTTTTGCCTACTTTTCCATGGCTGATTGTTTCAGACGGTCACCAATGAAACAAGGTTATTTTCATGTTTGGCAAGACTTTGGGATGAAATTGGTTAAATGGTAAACTTTATGCTTGAAAAAGAACAAAATAATACTTTTAGTTATCTTTTCTCCTTGCTCAATAGTACAACAGTTTACTGTTGGAAATCAGCTCACTGCAGACATCACTGATAGCAATATCTCCCTGTTTCCAGGAGGTGGTGACAAAGGTAACCAGAGATTCAAATATCAGCATGTGGGTGATTGTTAATTTTTTCATCACAGGAATTCTTTCTGACAGAAAAAAGGCAATAGTAGGCCATCTTTTGCCATAAACCTTTGGCCAGTTAAAGTATGGGACACTAAGCTAACAATGCCAATCAGTCCTACAAACACAGATCTACAATTAGCTTAGATATCATACATGAAATTGACATCTGGTGGGGGTATCTCAATAACTAAAGATCTTTTATATATTTCAACAGTAATTGGTAATGGCATCTCTGAAGCAATCTATTTGCCAACTGTTGCCTCCCAGCAGTTTGAAATATCAGTTGGAGGGCTCAGGTTTCGTTGTATTTATTTCATCATTGCCAAAACTGTCTTTCTGACACAGGAAATTATGACTCTCAAACTCCCTCAATAATTTGCCTATTTATAAACATAAAAAAACGTAACATCCCCTTAGGCACAAGCCTAACATTCCTGATAAAACCTTCAGAAATATTGTAAGGCCTTCTGAAGATTTGGTTCATAAGACACCTACACAGTCACACCATCTGAACCTTTTGGCTATCAAGCATCTTACAGGGTTTACAACCAAATAGGTTTTGTCTTGGAAAATGTTAACAGTTCATGAAATAATTCCACATTCCATTAGTTAGGTTGTGCCTCACACTTAAAACACAAATATAATATCCAATGTCGAGTCCACCTTGCCTAACCATACATTTTCAAATGAAGCATTCTGGTCCTTTTAAAATATAAAAATCTGTAAAGGTTATAAATAAAATTTGACAAGCGTTTGTGGCTGTGTACTATCTTTATAACAGGAATAACTGCTGTAATGGTTCAATTGAATAGTGAGTGTTGGCAAATACATGCTATATAGCCTAACTTGCAGGACCATCTGAAGTATAAGGTACATTTCAGCATTATGTGCAGTATGGGTTAAATTCGTTTTTTTGGTATTTAAAAAGAGTCATACTCACACTTGAGACGCTTCCAGGTTTTTTGTTGTCTTTGAAGTGCACCTATCCAATAACTGTTTTCGTCATTCCCTTCAGGAAACTGAGATTGGTTTAAGACATTAAAGTGAGGGTATGAAGCCAATGAGGGTGAGGAGTAGTTTGTTTGTAGTGATACTTCATCTTCTTCAGTTGCTGTAAGTTTTCCCTTTATGGACACACCAAGAACTGGTAAAAATAATCCATTGAAAACCCAAGATATTGCTAATAGCATCCCCAAAACAGGCCTAATCATCCTTTTTGAAACAAGAAAGCCTTAAGCCACTGATCCTGATTCTGTCTGCAGAAGAAGAACCATGAATGACCACAGAGAGGGAAGACAGAGAGTCCTTTATTGTATTATCTAACCTTGAATGTTTGACTTGATTAACTTAAACCAAGCAATAGGCAACTTGGTGTTAGAAGAAAAAAAAAAACATAAGGCAAACATATCTTCCCTGACCGGGGACAAATGAGGCATGAGATTGGAGATTAATATATCTTACTGAATGAAGCCACACACAAATGTGTGCCATTAAGAGCTATTTTATCCAGCAGAATGGGCCATCACACTGGTTAGATATTCCTGACAGACAGATACCCTTTACAGGCTATATAGACTACAGTGGCTTGAGTGTGTATATTTAAGAGGCTAATGGTACTGCTAGTTCAAATCCACTGTGTTAGTTGTTGAATGGAAAGATTTGTTAAAATTCAAATTATAATCTTGGGGAAAAGGGAAATCAGTGCATCAGGGAAAAACTTATTTTAAAGGTTTAAAATAATCATAACAGCTAGAGACAGTGTTAGCAGCAGACATCTTTGAATTTGAACCACTTAAGTGAGTTGGACATGGGCTTTGAATCCTTTTAACATGGTGTTGACATCCCACATAATTGACTACCTTCAGTGAAGTCCGGAAACATGAATGAATCTAAGACTTCCCTAATAACGATCAGGCTTAATGTAATTTTACTTGTATAATATACAAACAGTGCAAAGTTGAAGATATGGAACTGAAATGGCACAGTGGTGAACTGTAGCCAGTTTATGTCCCCCCCCCCCCCCTCAGTTGATCATGGGGGGAAAACGCAGGTATTGATATACAAATAATTTGTCCAAAAGGCACAGGTGAGGAGTCATAAGCAAAATATATTGGAAGGGATGACAGATCATACAGTGAAGATTCTAAGTTTAATATGATTATTTAACGGCTACCAAGCTAAGGAATTAAGGCTTAATAACAGTAGAATCAACAGAAAGTTCCATTGATTTTAATGGGCCATCTCAACATTCAGAGGTCTAATATGTCAGGGATAACGGCCTCCGAGGTGTCCCATTTCCATCACATAATGGGACACATCGAAGGCTGTTATCCAGCTGTGTAGGCCTACTCATTTTACAATTTACATACTGGACATTTTCGAGGTCATGCACCCATAACACTTGATACTGCTTAACGTCACTTTAAAAATGTAGGCCTATGTTGATAAGATGGTCGGTGGAGGGCCATAGATGTGCACAATCTATTTAGATGTTATTATTAATACGCCTGCACAATGTACGGCTCTTATCAACATGTTTCTTTTTGCTTTCTTTCTGATTCTGAAACTCAACCTCACAAACTCTACAGAAAACGTTTCATTCTTTCAAAGAGATTTCCGTTTTTGTGTTTCAAATTAATTTACTTTGTGTTGGTGTCCTCACTATTAAAATTGCACTCACATGTTCAGTGTGATGCAGACACACTATGGAAAAGCTGTCTTCAGAGCTGAGCATGTAGACATATCTTTTTGCCCGCAAGAAGTTCACCAAAATCTATGAGTCTGTGCAGCAATTACCACCGTACCCATGGGGTATGATCATCAGTCACACTGCTTAGGGCTCAGATACACATACGCGTTTTTGTAAAAACGGGACGCGAGCAAATGCATTGATTCCTATCGTACGGCGCGTTTAAAGCGTGCGCCCCTTCTCCACCACGCGTTGCGTCTTTGAAGCGTTTTTTAGGTGCGCTTAAAAGTTGAACTATTCTCAACTTTCCAGCGCAAGGCAGGGAAGCGCACCGCTTCTGTTTTGGCCGCCGCACTTTGCCAAGGCGTTACTGAAGCGTTTCTGCCTGAAAAAAGACGCATATATCTGAGCCCTTAGAATGCAGGTGAAAAGGGCTGACAGCTATTTCCCCTTAAGGTACCTTAAACTATTGTGGTTTACAAAGCCAGTAAAGGTAAATAGACATAATACATTCTGTCTGCCTTCATGTCTATCCGTTCTCATTTTGTTTTATTTTGGTCTGGGCTTATCTGGGTTAGTTAGAATTCAGCACATACAATTTAGGTGTTCACTAACACTGAGTTGCTCTTTGGTTTTAGGCTTTATTTATTTTACATTTTATTTTAATTTCAACTTGTCACACTTCTACTATTGCATACATTTATATATTGTCATTACTTAGATCACTGGTCAGTGTGACTATTTGGTCATGAAGGTATAATTCCCGTTATATAATACATTCTCACACCTTTCTCCTCTACCAATTACCTCTCTTCAATTAAGCATAAAAATACATAGTGGCTGTTCCAATGTAATTTTCTTTCATTTCTGGGTATCCCAAATGTCATTGTATAAACAATGAAAACTTAAATGTTATCAAAATAAAACCTGGGGTAACATGTGCCAAGTTATAACAGCAGCAGAGAATAGCCCTTAGGTAGCTCACAAAGCTCAATTGGCTCAGAAGTTAATTGGGCAATTTGTTGATCACATTTACTACAAGGGCTAGGCCCACTTCAAAGGATTGGTAGCAGCTGACTGGGTGCAGAATGTAGATGTTTGATGTCGTTTCAGAGCTGATACATGGGGTCATTAGGTGGATATGGGTTGGTACAATAAAAGGCAGATACAGTTCTTGAGGCCAACATGGATGGTGCAAGACTAAATGTTACAGCTGATGGGAGTTGTAGAGGCAATGGTTGTAGTTGCGTGCGCAGTTGAAGGAGTAAGAGCTGACGCTTACTGAGGTGGTAGATGAAGCTAGAGCACTGTTATTGTCTTAGACACACTAGGGGTGGGTTTCCTAGCAGATAAATGTTGTAGTCTAGTTTTAGACTTAGTTTTTCTATTATTCTGGATTTTTTTTAATTTGTTGCACCTCTACATGGGTTTAAACAGACAATAACAGTGTTAAAATAAAAGTTCAGCAGTTTTGTCGGTATACCCAGCAGAATGCAGAAGTCCTTGTGAATGCATGTGACGTCCCGCCTCGACTACTGTAATTCCATCTTGTCTGGAATCCCAAATAAGCTACTCCACCGGCTCCAACTCATCCAGAATTCTGCAGCAAGGATTGTAACACGCTCTAAATCCACCAGCCATGTAACACCATTGCTTATGCAACTGCACTGGCTTCCAGTAGCCTACCGAATTCAATTTAATTAAAGTCCTGCTCCTGGCCTACAAGTCCCTACACAACAATACCCCCACCTACCTCTCTGACCTTGAATCCTACACTCCTGCCCGCTCACTGAGATCCTCCTCAGCAGGCCTACTGCATGTCCCTAAGGCGAACCTCAGCACCCTGGGAGAGAGGGCTTTCAGCTACATCGTCCCCAAGTTGTGGAATTCACTGCCAGACTACATCAGACACTGTGACTCAATTACTGACTTTAAAAGCAGACTTAAAACTAATTTCTTCAAGATAGCCTTTCGGACTGACTGACTGAATGACTTTTTTTCTTATTTAATTTTCTATGAGATGATGTAATTGTTTGTGAAGCGACCTTGGGTGTCATTAAAGGCGCTTTAAATAACATTTATTATTATTATTACATTTTTGTATTATGAGATGCAAAAAAAATATTAAAAATTAAATAGGCATTATACACGTCGCCCAGCGGCCGCCCTGTTCTCTAAATATCGCCCATTAAAAAAACTATATCGGTCGACCACTAACGGTCACCAGATTTACTTTAATACAAAATATAACATTTAGGCTAGAGGTTGTAGTATAATCTGATCATTTATGGATCAAACCAAGTTAAATATCATAAGACAAATATTGACACTTGAGTCAGCAACAATAAGCAAGCACCACAGGTAACTGACACAAGTCAGACACTTTCATTTGAACTTGCTGTGGACTTTGTGAGGGTAAATTAGATTAAAATGTAATTGTCCTGCATGGCTGTATGACCTGCTTCACATGGTAAATAAAATGTTAGAGGATCAGGGTTAACAGTCATGATTGTTGGGTCATCATGACCCTGACCCTTTTTAGAACTACGAATAAACTGTTCTCTATTAACCCATGCTTTTATTAACCCTTAGTTCTAAAATTCAAGTGTTCTTGAACAACCACAGCTCAAAGGGTGTTCCAGAGAAATCTCAGCCATGTTTTTGTAGTCTTAAGGTGAAGGAAAAAATGACATGGTTGAAATGAGCCAAATTTGAGTTCCTGTTTTTTTTTGTCTCTCTCTTTTCAGGTCTAACTACATCCAGGGAACCAAAACGTTGGCAGCTTACTTCCATGAAGTATCTTTGCTGAAGTAACTGGACTGTTGTGTTAGCTCTGGAGAACAAAAGTTGAAATGGTGAACTGTGAAATACATTCTCTGTAAGAGTTTGTTCTCTATAACGGTTTGTGCATTTGGGAAGGTCTGAAACAGTGTATTCTCTTTGGAAAATATAATTGCATCTCATGCAAGTAATCCTCAAACGTATGTGTTTGTACTGGTGGTTACATTTTTTGGAATTGGTTATCAATAACTCTACTCTACTGTACCTGATGGGAATTCACTTTGTCTTAAAAGGGCATTTCAAATACATTCTTCTGCAATGTTTTCAGTCTGTGGAGGGCATATTCAAAAAGAAAATAATTAATGGGATGAAACTTATGAGAGTTTAAGAACTTTGTTGAATCATTGGGCCTCATTCTCGACCTTTTTCTGTAATTCTTCAGAAATGTTTCTTACACGACTTCGCAAAAACAACGTAAGAGAAACGCTTCCGCTGCATTCCCGCACGCTTGAAAATGAAGTCTTCTCAGCTGGGTTCCTTCCGATTAGTTTCTAAGGTTGATGCGCGTTCTCGTGAAAGTGGATTTGCATACATACACGCCCTGCCAGCTCCTTATTAGGAGACGCAATTTTAGAAACGTGTGCTGTCGCAATCTCCCGAATCCACCTCGTAACAGGTGTTCATTGATAAGGTGGAGATATTGTATAACGTTGAACGTCCGAAGTCCGTAAAACACATTTAAGTAGTCACTTTTTTTTTTTTGAATCGAAAAATAGGCACCATAGGTGTGAAGACCGGTCCCAAGTACGAGTATAAATTGTAGTCCGTCCTGCCGTTCGATATAGCCACCATAGGGGAGAAGACTGGCCGTCAGTAGTAGTATAAATTGCAATAAATTCATGCTGTAGTTCTTAGAGATTGAGCTTTGTGTTTATTTATTTATTCACTTACATTTGCAGTGTTCATGTCATTCACAATCAGTCTCTTAGCAGACGCGGCCTTTGTCCAAAGTGACGTACAAGGGAGAGAACAGTCAAGCTACGAGCCATATAGACCTGTAACAATAAACACTACCTCGTATAATTATGACTATAAATGTGAAACGTAATTGTTAATGATCCAAATATTCTCGTATTTATTATTATCATAATTATTTTAATCCAAGGATGTCTGTAGAGTTGACGTGAACGCAATCACCAACGGGTTCTCACAAATTCGCCCGTTAACCCTTTTACTGTAATACGGAGTTTTTTCAAATGTCATTCCTCAACGCGATTCCTCAAATAACCACAAGATGGCCCGTGGAACCCCATTTGAGAAGATTCCGGTAGAGTTACGACTGCTATTTCGAGTTCTGAAAGTTGTCTGAAGTTCAGAAGAAAGCACAGAAGAAAAAAATAACGAGAATACAAATGTTTTCATAAATGTTTCCGAAGTGGAGTTCCTTCTGAAATCCTTCGGAAAGTCTTCCCAACTGCTGTCGAGAATGAGGCCCATTGTATTTACTGGCCTCTGCTCAGGATGGGCTTTAAAACGTTTGGCAGAATATAACTAATCTCAGAACTGTTTTAAAAGTCGTCGTCCAATTTCGTCTCGGGAATGTGGACCGCCGCCGCTCTGCTATGCAGAGGACTGAGAATCGTCAGATCTAATGAGAACATGTCTGTGTCAACGGCGTAAATCAGGCCACACCAAATGGAAACATGCACAACTAGGAGAGCACTCGCAGAGGGCATACCTCTGCCACGGCCAAACGCCCAGTCGCAATGCTACAGAAAATCAAAGAAAATTTTCGATCCGGATCTGCTCACAAATGAAATGGGTTCTTCCTTGAGCCATGCTACACCCCTCCAACAAGTTTAATAAAAAAAAAAAAAAAAAACTGGTAGTCTTGCTCACAGACAGACAGACAGACACACAAACATACGGCCCTGAAAGCATCAGCATGTTCCCTCGGGATCATCACGTATTTGATAACAAACGATAAGTAGTTGTGTTCTATGATAGCTGTAGTCTGCTGCTATGGTTATCACATTTAAGGCATTCTTTAATATGTGATTTGTCTTGGTGTGCCCGTGCAGTTCAGATGTATCGGCATTGCCTTGAAAGACAAGACGTTTGTCATAAAAGGTTATCTGTTGTGCTGAAACTTCGCACCAGAAGCTCAACAGATGAGGAAAAAAGTAATTGAAAACACAAGCGCTGTTACTTCAAAATAGGTTCATATCAAGTAGACGACGAATGGCTCAATGCCAATGTGTCAAAGCTCAAAGTGAATGTGTTCTTGCCAGGTGCAGGACAGGGTGAATAAAAAAAACGAATGGGAAAGGAGTAAAAAAGTAGTACAATTTTACTCACTTAGTATACCTCTTTTTCAGTAGTATTTAGTATTGGTTCTCTCTGATAGGGTTATACTTTAAGATGATGAGGATGATGTTCTGTACTGAAACAGTACAATGGTTTCATATGTCAGTTTTGGTCCCATAGGAAGAATAGTAATGAATCAGGTTGGTGCTGAAATAGGGGTATAAAGGAGATAGCTATAAATTATTGATTGATGATGATTATAATCATTGTTATGTGTATAGAAGGATCGCATCAAATTCACCCAGATTCACTTGCAATGATAAGGAGAGACTTAAGGTGCTCACATGCTTGTCCGATCGTGCTCTCCGATCTCACGAGGCACGCCCTTAAACGCCCTCCTTGAAGTGGGACCACACCTTTGAGCACCTCGGAGAGCCATCCGAGGGTGTCGGATGGCCTCTGGAGCACCGCTTGAATTTTCTCACTATCCGATCCGAGCTGTCCGACACCCCTGGCTAAAATGACGTTTCCTGTTTCGTTCCCTATATGACAGCACCTCCGTTTTTAAAAAAAATCGCTGAGAGATCGCTGGGAACATGGGGCTGGAGGTCCAGGAGTGCATTAGGAGTTGGAGGAAGATCAGGGACAAGTTTGTAAAAATGAAAAAAACTATGAAGGGCACCAGCGGCGATGCAGGAGGAAAACCGACATCTCCCTTCTTCCTTGCTCCATCGTGGCTCTCGCCGCATAAAGCACAGGGAGACGTCGTCTAATTACAGCAATAATAAAAACATTTCTTGGTTTTCGAACAGCCTCTTTGTGTTTGAGTTAGCAGAGCATGCAGTGTAAATGATTAAATTGTAAAGAACCTGAATTGTAGACGTAAAAAAGCAGAACTGTTTGTGTGGTATAATAATAGAAAATATTCGACAATAACCGCGAGCTTGGTCATTGTCGTTAGTAATTCATTTCACAACAACAGCCTCTGATCATTAACTAAAAATACACCGGATAAAAACAAACGATTTCTTATTTTATAGTTTGTTGTTGATGTTGTAATGGCCTTGTAACATCATAATAAAGCGTTGGTAATCTCCACAGACCCTCGTAGAACCATGCAGGTAGAGGTGAGTCGTACAATCATCAGATTAGAAAGGGCGTGTCTCTAGTGAAGTCGTACGAGGTGAATTGGATAACCATGCAAATGCCTTCTGAGGGTGTGCTAGCTTGCAAACCAATGGCCAAGCCATTATTTTATGGAGGTGAAGTCTTGATGATTGTTTAACCCTGGAGGACACAAGCCTGAAAGGTGAAATAATGTTAAAATGATCATGCTCTGGTGTCTAGATGCTTCTTTAGCACACGTCTCCAGCTTTCTTACATATTTCTTAAACAAACAAGCCTTTTATGAGGCATGGCATACTCAAAGCTATAACTTTGAGTAACTTTGGTGGTCTGTCATGGACTCAAATGTATGTCCTTCATATAGAGCTCCTTTGCTTTTTGAGGACAGGATGAAATTATCGAGGGAGAGGAGGAGGGGATGAAAGAAAGGGGGTTAGCACGTGGGTGGGGTGGGGTGGAGCAGGCCTTTAGCTCAATCACCATTGTTTGGATTCCGTCAGTGTTAATGTTAGTGTTGCTCAGAGCACAATTAAGCCATTGCTCGTGCTGTGCGTTGTCTGGAATTATTTCCCCTTCTGACAGATGAGAGACTGATAATTTAATGCAAGTTATGATCAAAATCCCCTTGCTGTCAATCCCGCAGAACAAACAACAAATACTCCAATACTCCACTCCATCATCATGGATCAAATGTAGGCATGTCCACCAAAGTTAGCAACAAAACCTAAAGAAAACCTTAAGGCAACCTTCTGTTCTTGGGGTGGTCTACATATCTACATGGTCTATCTGAGCAATTAAACTCTGGTACGTTTTCAGCAGCAAGAGTCTGAGACTTGAAGGCAACAGTCAGGTAGTCGGTCATAGACCTGGTCTGTGCTTTGACTCCAAGGTCAGTGAGAGTAATATGAATGGTGTATTCCTTAACAATATAGTGACAATTTAAATCAAATCTGGTCTTTAATTACATGATGACCATTTTGAATGCTGTTTGTTTTCTGTAAGCTACAATAGATGTTTTATATGATTGCTTAGAGCATGGTAGTTTTAAGAAGGTTCCTTTCTACCTTTCCCCAGCTAGCTATTATAGGTGTAGTGAGGAGTTTTGTGAAGCACAACCTTGCCCTGTGAACTTGAAAAGTCATGAATTTGCATAAGGTCCTTTAGCTCATGAAACTGGACTGAAGGTTTTTTCCAATGATTTATTAAAAAAAATAATATATATTTCACCCTACACCGTGGTTCTAGACTTGGCTGTTTAGAGAATTTTCAGATCCTTCATCTCCATGCAAAAAGTGAATGTAAAGCCAAAGACTTGGGTTAATTTCTTAGTGAGCACACTTACTGATAACTTTTGCAATTTAAGTACAGTAAATCTCTTTGGATAAAAGCAACTACTAAATGACATGTTGAATTTACTGTAAATCCCAATGCATCCATGAGAGATGTCTCTTTGAAGTTTATATTGTTACTGGAGTCGTCTGTGTGTGTCTGTGTGTGTGTAGGAGAAAGAGACCTGTTCTGACAGCAAACTGACACCTCGCCCGCAGCTTTTACCCAAAGCGGTTAGGCTAGCATTTCACTCGAAGGTCCATTGTTTGGTGTGACCCATCTGAAGTAATATTTCATAATCCCCCAATAGAAATCTGCCTCCAACCACAGTTCTAACTATTTTCATGTCGCTACGTTAGCATGCTGTTATGGGTAAAGAGGAGTTGGGGGACTTGTGTGTAGATGATTGTAATGTCACTGTGTGATCTTCACTGCCCGAATAATTGTAAATCATGGCCTGGGATGTGTCATGCGGATGCTGGTAGCAGGCAATTAAATGGCAGAATATAATAGGCCAAATTATTGCCTGCCACATCTTGAACAACACAGTTGGTATTTGAATTGCACTCGATCATTATGTGTATTAGAAACCTCATCGGAATCCAGCCTAAGTCCTCAAGCATGAAACACACAGAAGTATTTAAATCTCTCATAGCAGAAGGGCACAGCCTGTTTTCATCTGGTCATATGACCATACTGGAATCTTGTAGAGTATGGGGGACTTTATAGTCCATTTTATGGCGACTAAACATTTACCCAGATTCAACCCCCTGACACACACAGTGTGTTCTTCAGATCAAGCAACTGTTAGTGGATTAATAGCCAAGTATTATTTTGACTGATAAAAGAATGCAATGCAGTATGAAAGAGGTTTGAAACACAGAAGTTCTCTTTCTCTCATTCTGAGTTTGAAAATAATGAAGATACAGTACATTCGTTGTTTTGCTTCCAGATTGAGGGTCCTACTTTTGAATGTTTTACCTCTCAAACTTATGAAACAGCATTAAAAGCTAGTGTGTTTAGCAGGTTTTACTGTGCCATTGGTTGATCAGAAGACCTTGCTTTGCATAACTGAACTTCAATCAGTTGATAATATTTGATAAGCCTCTATCAGTCATCTGGTGTATTGGTTAAACTGTCTCCTGTACTCTGCTCTCTGTCTCACAGTCAGGGACGAAGACATCATAGCATTTATTGTGTTAGATTAACCTCTTGACATGACATCTACTTATCTCAGTACGTTTTATTGCCTTGGATTACAAGACTGTTATCTGCGTTGTTTACAGAAAGCCATCATTTGTGTATGATAAATATTTGCAGATATTCTTAACCTGCTTACTGTCCTTGTAAATGTTTTGTAAGTCGCTTTGGACAAAAGCATCAGCCAAATGCCATAACCTTTAACTATTAATGACAAGAACTATAAATGTGCAGGCCTGCAATTTCCTGTGTACCATTCTATGAAGTCTCATAGCTAAAATACCCAAATCACTTAAACACTTAGTTGTACGCCATGTACAACGACCTCACACTGTCACAGGTGATCCTGTTTTATTCCCCAATGTATAAAGGACTGTGTTTTCTTTCTTTTTCTTTTTTTAAGGTCTGAAGGTCTTCTGCTTCCCTTTTTGTTAAGAACTGTCAAATTATATCAGTTCCCCCTCCCTCCCACCAAGTGATTTTTGAACTTTTTAAACTACTGGTTTTGCTCTCAATGCTCCAAGTCAGTTGGCAAGGAACATCTGTTTCCCTTTAAAGACAGGCAAGGCATATAAACCCATTGTCATTGATGCATCTCCTATATATTTGGAATGTAAATATGCGTGAAAGTTTTCTATGGAAGGAAACAGATACTTCTGTTACAAATGTTTTATTCCTTTAAATTTGATCTGAGCTCTTGTTTAAATTGGGTGACGTCCATGTGACCCGTAGTTGGTTGTTAAGGGCCCTCATTACATGTCTTCGCCCTCAGTCCACACCCTTTCCAGCTTTAGATCCCATGAGGTCCTCCGTTTGTTTGACCAGGCTTACCTACAGGAGTCTATTATAAATGATGCAAATTGCAAGTGTTATCGTGTAATGCATGTAATGCAGAATATTAAGCAGAACTGGGGTTATTTGTTTTTTCTTGTCCTTGAGAATATAATGTGCTGGAACTGATACTCCCTGTTCTTCTTATCTCTGCAACCCTGTTAAATAGACACTGTCTTTGAGAATCCATCCGATTGTGACAGACTGCTTGCTGTTCACCCTGTGTGTTTCTGATCCTCCTGCCGAAGACCAATAAATGTTTTATCATATCTAATTATAAGACTGATCTTGCATTAGACTGGTTATTATCAGATTTCCATCGCAGGGGTTGGTTTCAGGGCTGGCTGATTCTCCACCTTCATCTGAAAACTGTCAATCCACACCAGGCTAAAAAAATTATCTGACAGTAAAATGGCGCCCAACTCGTGTGATCTTTTGGTTGCACTTTATTTTAGAGAAGTAACAAAATGGCTGCATGACACCCACACAAGATCTGTAGGACAACTGACAAAAAGATAAACATCTATAAAAACTCCAACTCATGTCAGCTGTCATAAAAGCTGCATCTGTCTATTTTGATATCAAATTGAAGAGAATGTTAAGGAACGGTGTCCTGTCACTTGTATCGGTAATTGTCATAGTAGCTTTCAGGATTGTAGATACTGTAACAGGTCACACCTCAAATAGTTTTTAAATGTTGGTTTGGCTAAACACATTCATGACTCTGAGGCAAATACAGTGTATAGATTTAGCTAAACTTTAGATATGAAGGTCCTGGCACCTACAGCAGTGCTGTTTGTTTAAAAAAAATGTCCAGTGGTGAGCTCACCTCCTAACAGCCTTCTTTTTGATATGGTAAAGATGAAAGGCAGATTTTAACTTATAGGCCCTTTGGACTTTGAATACAATTTACACCTTGTATTTGAAATAAACATTCAACTATCTCATGACACTAAAATGTGTGACAGTCCCACTGTCACTCACACCACACTTGTATGTGTTAACCTTCTGAACTGATGTAGGTGTTAAAGTAGCCTTGACACAATTTATGTGCAGGGGAAATAACACATTAGTTCTTTAGAGTGTACAGAAAGGAAACTTATCCTTAATACATTTACAAATCTCAATAACTATTATAATAATTAATGGTTACATTTTCTTAAAAAAATAAAAAGGTGAGTTTGTAAAAGGATAGCCTGCATTGCTGGTTATTGGCCTACTGTTGCTTACTGTCACTTGGGGTCACACATTATAAGATCTTTCACCACTGACAACTCAGTCTGGTCTCCTAGCTACGTTTTGTCACAAAACTCACACCAGAAGTACATTTACATTTACATTTACATTTAGTCATTTGGCAGACGCTTTTGTCCAAAGCGACGTACAAGGGAGAGAACAATCAAGCTAAGAGCATTAAAAACCTGGTGTAACAATAAATACTGCTTATTTTTTTCAAAAAAATAGAAAATGACATAGAAAGAATACAAAGAAGTGCGGGCCTGTTACTGCTTAAGTGCAGGTTAAGCCAAGGTGCCAGTTAGGAAGGGAGGTGCTCTTCAAGAAGTGAGACTGTTTGGCGAGTGGAAGTTTGGGTTTAAAATTGTGTAGAGTGAATTTGAGGTTACAGAGGTGCCTGCAGGCAGCTGGGATGCAGAGGGAGTGTGTTACATCAATAAAAGAAAAACTATACTTTTGACTCGTTTATTGCTTTTGTTAAGGTATTTAAAAGTATCTGACAGTTTAATAACACTTAATCACATTTTAAGTTTAAATTGTACCACTGTTTCAGTTCAAGGGAAATGATCATAACACAATGATTATTGTCTCATGACTGCCAGTGTCTAAACAAACCACATATGACAGTTTAATGTTAACACATAAGGCCAAATAGTTTCTTCAAGGTTGATAATGAGGCCTGTTATGGCATGTTCATGACAGGTCATGTCGTCTTCGTTCATGTCAAGTTGTCATAACAAATACTTCAAAAAAAATGTCAAATTTGCATTAAAAATGACATATTTCACAGAATGACACTTAATGACAACAGTCATAAACATTAATGAAGACTCCTTCAAGTTCATGACAGGTGTCATGCCATGATTATGATGGTGTATGTACTCCCCTTCAAATAAGGTGTTCATTATTTTTTTATTAAACCTACAGTTGCGTGCAAACTGATATGCATGTGTGATTTGTAGAACTCTTTTGAGGTACCATCCCTTATTAGAGAGACACGTATGCAGAACTGTATTCATTTTCCACGTGTTATTCTCCTGAAGGTCATTACAAATACTGTTTGTGTTTCCAGGTTGAACGGTTTGTAAGATTCTTAAAAGATGCTAAAGTTGTACTGACAACAGTGTGACCAAGTTTCTGGAGATCACAACACTTTTGACATCACCATGACAACAAGAGGGCCAGTCAGGATGCTGATCTGCACCTCTCGTCTGTCATGTTGGTGGTTGCTGTGGTGATCTTGGTGTGGGTAAACCGTCCATCAGTGATGACTCTTCAGTTTATTTTGCTGAAGGCCCTGGTGTGGTTGTCAGGATGAACAAAACACAAACCCCACAGCAACGTGTCTGCTGTCATACACTGGGCCACATTTGGACGTGTGGGCATCCAGTGGGTATAAAGTATGTTTTGTAAAGTTAGAATTACAAGGGTAAGTAGAGCAATGAAACAGAAAACTATGTGGATGGAGGCAATTATTCACATATGGGTAAATAGGCTAGCACAGATTATGTAGATGTATCATGAGTGGGATAGAATTAATCTTTAAATAGAAGAATAGAATTTGTTTATTTCAAAGACTACTATCGTGTTGTAGGCCTACATTTGTATGTGTCTGGCAGTGCACCAATAAAGTATTTTTCATATTTAGAAAGTTAGATTTAAGTTAATTGCTGTCATGGTTCACTCCACATAGGCCTAGGTCTTCTTATGTCTATGATTCACTTATTAAGAGGTCATTTGGCTCTGATCATTTGTGATGAGAAAACATCGAACATAAAAACTGTGGCTTGACAAGTGGCTTAAAATAGCTTCCTTTTTTTGCGCTTGACTTCCGACAAGGACTTGAAGGCAGCCATAAACACATCCGTCATGGGTGGTTCTCTTTGCTTCCACTAACAAGAAGTCAAAGCACTTCCTTATACTCTCTCTTTGCTGAGATGGAGTCACTACGTTTGATTCTTCCAAGCTGTTTCCTGATACAATGCTATGGTAGGAGATTTTTCTTATACTAATGATGTTCAATTTATTCTAAATGTGGATATAAATGTTTCCTGCTAAATGACAGTAAGGAATATTCAATTGTCATGTTCAAGATGTGCTTACAGTATAGAGTGGAATTACAAATGTAACCATGAATCAATGACTGTATTCTTTTCTCTTCAAGGGTGGACTCACTTTCATTACCTAAAGAAAGGGGAGGAGGTAACATTGTCCTGTGAAACATACCAATGGGATGCTGATGTGGATTCAAACAACGTAGTGGACTGCAACTCCACAGACAGTATTTACTTCAAAAACTCAACATGCCCTTCTGGAAAAAAGGATCTATGCCAAGAGATAGTGAAAAACAAATCCACCAGTTGTGAAATCCGTGTAAAGAGGGGATTCTTTGCCTGTGTCAATGCTACATCTGACTCCTGCTTCATGTATCCATTCAAACCCTCTTCTCATCATGTGGAGTCCTTCATTGTTGCTCAGGCAGAACCAGACAGTAAGTGTAAATGTAGCCTACCCTTTATATCAACAGCAAGCTGAACTACATGTTATGTTGTCTATTTCATTTCAACATTTCACTTTGTTCACAGTTGTGTCTGGACCTGTAATGGAAAACTCAGTGCTTGTGTCTGGAGGAGAATCAATTAATCTGACGTGCGCTTTTAAAACAAAGGGGAATTATTCCAAACATCCTTTTGTGGTGTACTGGATCAAGACTGGTGCTCAGAGCAGCACATGTGTTTATTCCTTTCATTACGCTTCATATAATGATATTGGCTTTGATGGCCACTGTGCCATTGACAGAGATCTTCTGTTAAGGATATCAAACACATCAACACTTGATGGTAACAACATCCATAACCTGAAGATCAGCAATGCCACTCAGTCAGACCGTGGACAGTATCTTTGTGTCTTAATGGTGGACACATCTGTCCATCGGTACTGGGCAATAATAACCAACACTACAGTCATTGTGGATAATCCTGGTAAGTCTATTAACCCTACTTGAAATATAATTTCATTTTATTTTGTCACATTGTGCTTCAACAGTTGAATTTGAACAGTTAGTTGGATTGGTATTTTAAAAACCTTAACATGGATACAATCATTATTTACACATGGGACTTGATTTCCAAAGGCATTCATGTCTTATGATCCATGCTTATCCTCACATGCTTGACAATAAACTATAGTGACAATAATTTCACATGAAAATCAAGACAAGACACAAGACAAATCAAATACCACCGAAAATACCACTGCTGGTAAGTTCAGCTTGACATTTGAAATTAAATTAATAATATTGAGCCCAAGTAAATGCAATGCAAGATACAACATGTCTGTAGAATGATCTTCTTTTTTTTAGGAACCTCCACATATGATAGTACTGGTAAGCACAGCTTGACGTGGGAAAGCAAGCATTTCCCTCCATTCAAGGACTCTGGTAAAGCTGAATCAAAATCACATTTTCCAAAACCTGCAGATTCCCATCTCATCTATGTGATTGGTGTATTAGTACCTGTTCTTCTCCTCCTCCCTGTCATCATCATCATCATCATCATCATACTGCTTAAAAGGAAATCAGCTGAAACCAAAGGTGAAACACATACATGTAATATTTTTTTATGAGATATTTTATCATAAACATACAATTCAGTTGTTATTCTGTTTTGTCTTTACAGTGTCTCAAACTACAATAACTCAAAGGTAACATTTTAGATTTTTGTGGTTGTTGTTGTTTATTTATTTTAATTGTGGTGGATCTCTGTAAATTAATGCAAAAGGGCTGTTAATCCAAAAATGACTGTAATGACAACTGGAGGTATAACGACATGAGCGTCCATACTGACTAACCATAGGGAAAACATCTTAGAAATATAATTTCATATTTTAATGTGATGCCTTTCAAATTTGAAACTTGAGCACTTTCTGCTCTGAAAGTGATGCCCAGCAATATTGTTCTTCAATACATTATCGCTATAATGTGTGGTGTGGACATTACCATTGTAATAAGCTAGAGTGATATTTAAAACTATAGTATTTACAGTTATTGTTCTGGTTGTCGTTGGCGTTGTGGATCTTAAAAGCAGTTATCCTCATGGTTGCTTTTCTCTCAACTCTTCCCCATGCTATCCCTCCTCACTGCTGTCTCCTCTAGTTATCAGAACGGGGAGGGAGTGGATGATGACGACTGTGAGTTTCCAGAAGTGTTTTGTTTAACACTGAGTGTTTTTTATTCTTCTTGAAAATGAATGTATTTGGCTGTACAGTGAAAACCAGTTAGCTCTATAGCAAGTTATTATATTTGTAATTATTCCTGAAGGTTCCCCTTATGCAGTGGGCCAGGGAGAGCAGGAACCAACTTACTCACTCGTACAGCTGACCAATCAGAAGACTGACCCTGTGTTCAGTGGGGATGGAGAACTCGCTTCAGACCCATCAGCAGATGAAACCATCATGAGGATGAACTCCATATATGAAACCTCCGGTCCATAGTTTCAACAGTTTCTTGTGTGAGTTCCAGCATAAAGACCAAGATTATATGATCAGCCTGTTTATAACCCGCAAATAACCTCATTAGTCCTGTTTGAGTTAAAATGAGGAAGGAACTCTTGCTGTCACAACAAATTGTGGTTCATTTAGCCAAAATGCTTGAGGTTGTTCAAATGTGTTTGCATGTGTGGTTTGTAAATAAGCCAAACTGATAAATGTACTTATTTAACTGTACATTAAAAAAGTCAGTCTTGAAGAAATGGGGGAATTTTCTTTTGTAGTTACAGATACACCCAAAAAAACAGTAGAGATGGTGAAGCAACTCTTGGTTTCACACAGTAAGCATCTCCGAAATAATCAACTTCTCCTTTTAAAGTCACTAATTTTCTAAATGTATGTGTTTATCTGGTCTGTACAAGTTAACTGGTAACCCTCAGATACTGTAAAGAGAGCGACCCGTTCATTACACTGAGGCTCTACAGAACCAAAAAAGCTCTCCTGTCATTGTCAAAGTATTGCTTCCATACCGACAAGTCTGTTGGCCTATCTTTCCAGGGCCATTTTTGATTCAAATTCTTTTTTTTTTTTTCTTTTTCCGTCAGTCTACTTTAGGTGCTGCGCTCCCCACTAGAGGGCACTATTGTGCTATACATTTCACCGTAGATATTAGTATGACTATACCTTTTTTGAAGTTAAATAAATAAAAGATTAGGCTACTTCAATACATGTTAGTGTAGAATTACACCACTGAAATGACATAGCTAAATATGCATGATGATTTTGTTATAAGAGCAGTCACTGGTTTTGGACCTGGGTTTCTGGCCAACAGTTTGTCCTTCCTTGCGTCTCACTCTTCATGTGATACATTTTTCATGATTTATTTAATCACAGCGTACCCTATCTATAACACATGAGGTCAAGGTATATATTCCCATCTGGACGAGTTAGCTAAGGAATCACAAAAATAACATTGTAGGCCACACCCCCAGTTCCAGCGAAGTATCCCACCTTCTCCCAACTCTCCTCCTTTTCACTAGTAAAACTAAGCTCACATTACCCCTCATCCATAGGTGGTGCCAAAGGACATTGCTCACATGCAACATGTATCAAAGAACCACGGCCAACCAACAAGTCAAATCATCTTCCTTATCAGCGCTCTCACTTACACATTCAGATGGGCAAGCTAGTGACATGGCAGTTAGCCAAGTCACCAAATTCTGATGTAACAGGTCATCATTTATGTTTTTTTATATAATTACACAAATATGGCTTTTATTTTGATCCACCTGATGTCCAGTAGGTACAGTAGGGCTCCTAGAGTCCCCTCCTGCCCCATATAATATTACTTATCCCCACCCATAGACATATATACATGACCTGTATTGTCTATGTCCCAACCCCCCTTGCTTTTTCCCTGCATCTCTGTTTCCTGGTAGGAGGTAAGACAAACGGCATAGGCTACGCTGGCTAAATAGCGTGATTTATTCATTTAATTAAAGTGACGGGCCACAGGAGACTTATGTTGAATTATTATTGATATACCTTTCATTTCTAAATCTCATATGTATCATATTATTCAGTTTAGTACCTCCCTGTAGCTCTATTTTCTGGGAAGAGAGAATAAAAGATCACCAGAATTCCAGTGTCATGTCAGTCATTTTAACCAACAAATCACAATGCAGACACCCCTCGTGGACCCCCTAAAAAACGAGATGGTACATCTCAAGGGGTTATTCCAAATAAAGAGAATTTCCAAAACACACCCATACCCCGGTTACATGTGGCCTTTACATGCCTTCAGAAATATTGTAATTACAAGTTCAGAGCACATGAATGGTTAAGCTAAGTCATGATTACTAGTAGGAAACCTTTTCTATGATACCCGAGTGGCCTAGTTGTGACGTCAGGAAGTGTCACTACCAAAAATGGCATTCAATGAAATGAAATTCAATGAAATTCAACTAAATTCAATTCAATTTAACGGCAAAACAATAACATTGCCTCAAGGCACTTGGCAGAGTCCAGAACCTGAACCCCCCTGGAGCAAGCACAAAGGCTACAGGGGCAAGGAACAACTCCCTTCCCTGGAAGAAACCTTGAGCAGAACCTCAGCTCATGAGGGGGGGCCCATCTGCTTGGAGCTGGCTGGGTAGAGAGATAGAGATAGAAAAAGAGAGGGGAGTGGCAGGAGGGGAAGGGAGGAGAGAATGAGTGGAGAGTAACAGAAACATGGCAGATTCATTTATACATGTAGCATACATGAGGCAGATGTACACGATACATATGAACATAAAGATGGTATGTTCAAGGTATACTAAATGAATAGCGGATCAAATGGAGAGAGAGCATTCACGTTTTGTACAACAGCTCAGTGGGTATACAGCATGCTCTTAAAGTTACTATTACAAGGGTAAGTAGAACAATGAAAGAGAAATCTATGTTGATGGTGGCAATTATTTACATTATGGGTAAATAGGCTAGCACAGAGTATAGATGTATCATAAGTGGGTTAGAATTAATGCACAGACGAAATCTGCAAGAGGTTTCGTCTGTGAAGGTGCAAAGCCAACCAAGACAAAGGCCAGTACGCCATCAGACCTGGGTCAGCTGGGAGGAGCACGAGACTGGAGGCTCGTGGTGGACCTGAGTGAAAGGCTCTGCTTTCCACCAGAGATCGCCGCTACGAACCTCAGACCAGACCTTGTGCTCTGGTCCTCCTCAACTAAGAAGGTTTACATCATAGAGCTGACTGTGCCCTGGGAGGACGCTGTAGAGGAGGCCTTTGAACGAAAAAGCCTGAAGTACGCTGAGCTGGCAGCTGATGCTGAGCAACGTGGCTGGAAAGCCAAAGTTTGCCCAGTTGAAGTCGGCTGCAGAGGCTTTGTGGGTAAGACGACTACCAGGCTGCTGAAGGATTTGGGAATTCGAGGCCAAGCCCAACGCCAAGCCATCAAAGCCCTCTCAAGCGCTGCTGAACGGGCAAGCCGGTGGCTGTGGCTAAAGAGGAGAGACGCCAGCTGGGCCCCAAAATAGCATCTGTGGCGCAGAAGGGTTAAAGCAGAGGGGGGCACATCTGGGACGCCAGGTGTTGCCGATGAGCCCTCTGGAGGTGTTGTGGGCCTGTCATCGAAACACCGGAGAAGGAGGGTGCCCACCTGATGACTCCAATGAGGCTTTTGACCCTTTTGTCCCACAGACAGCACCATGACTTTAACGCAGAAACATTTTGCATGTCTACGTCAACCCACTTCAAGTTTCAGGAGTGCAAATCTACCAGGGATTGTAAAACCTAGTCCTAAAACAGAACTGATCATCTGGATTCACCCAGTGACTGCTGTGAAAGAGCAGCTGGCAACTAGGGAAAGACCTAGCGACAGCTTGGAAAGACAGCTGACCGGAGGGAAAGACCCCAACGGGCCTGCCATAGGCTAGCTCCCTATGGTAGGAGGAACATGGCACCACTAGTGTACAGGTTCCACCCACTTACTGGCTACTAAAAATTCAAATAAGAGAACACCCCTAGAGTCTGCGAGAGCGGGGGCGGAAGATGACTCATCGGTAGACAACACGGTAATCGACCCAGGAACGAAACAGACAACGACAAAGATGATCGGCACAATACCTGAGACTGCAACATCTACTCCAGGAATCAAGCTTCAGAGGTGCAGCTGTGGCTGGGCCAAAGTAACCTCCAATGCAGGCCTTAGAATACATCAAGGTCGGAAAAAGTGCTTGAAGGAAGTCGGACAGGGACCTCGCATCGACCCATACTTCTTACGAAGCAAGTCGTGTCAGTCAAGTGAAGTTCAGCAGCAGGACGAAAACCAAAGTCTGCAGGACATCAATCCCCCGGGTCCTGAGGAAGAGGAGCCAAGCACAGCAGAGCCCCTTGAGCCCAGCCTACCACAGCTCACATCTGAAACAAAGATCCCAGGACGAAAGCCACTTATCAAGTGGCCCAAATCCTGTGAGAAAAAGGAGTGGGAAGCGATCAATACAGACATCAGCAAACTCTTTGAACAACTGAGGGGAACTGCGATTAAGAAGCTGGAGAAGATGGGAGAGCTGATCTACAACTATGGTGCTGAGCGCTTTGGAATCACAGAGAAAAGAAAGAAAACATCAACCATCCCAATAAAGTCCAGAAGACAGCAGGAGATTGAGCGACTGGTCAAGGAGAGAAGACAACTGAAGAAGCAGTGGAGGAAAGCCCCAGAGGAGGAGAAGGAGGGAATAAACCTACTGCAGGCAGAAATCAAGAACAGGCTGTCAACTTTGAGGAGGGCTGAAAATCTTAGAAGGAGGCGTAAAAGGAAGGAGCACGCAAGATCGAGCTTCTTCAAAGACCCCTTCAAGTTTGTAAAGTCTTTTCACGAAAGAGAAAAGCGGCAAACTCATAACAACAAGGAAAGATCTTGAAGCTCATCTGAAAATTATCCACACTGACAGCCACCGGTGCGAACAGATCACCCTTCCACCGGATATGCCACCAATACCACCTCCAGAACACCAGCTAGACGAATGTCCTCCCAAGTGGAGTGAAGTGGAAAGAACTGTTTGTCGAGCAAGAGCTGCATCCTCTCCTGGGCCCAACGGAGTCCCTTACCGGCTTTATAAAAACGCACCAGATGTGTTACGCTTTCTCTGGAGGCTAATGAAGGTAGTGTGGCAGAAACAAACCATACCAACAGCTTGGCGAAGGGCCGGAGGCGTCCTTATCCCCAAGGAGAAGGACGCTGCTGACATCAACCAGTTTCGCCACATCAGCCTCTTAAACGTTGAAGGCAAGATCTTCTTCAGCGTAGTAGCTCACAGGCTGGCTGTGTACCTAGAGAGGAACAAATACATCGACACAACAGTGCAGAAAGCAGGGATTCCAGGCTTTTCTGGTTGCTTGGAGCATGCAAACATGATATGGCATCAAATCCAAGCAGCCAAAAAGGAGGGAAGAGATCTCCATGTGGTGTTCTTGGACCTCGCCAACACCTTTGGTTCTGTTCCTCATAGTCTCTTGTGGACTGCGTTTGACCTGTTCAGCATCCCACAGGCTATCACCACTCTTGTCAAATCCTACTTCCAGGACGTTCAGCTATGCCTCACCACTGAGGAGTACACCACAGCATGGCAGCGTTTGGAAATTGGTATTATGGCAGGATGCACCATCTCCCCTCTGGCCTTCACAATGGCAATGGAGGTCATCATCCGCGCCTCCCGATGGGTCGTAGGAGGTCAGCAGCTCAAAGCTGGTCTTCGTCTACCCCCCATCAGAGCGTACATGGATGACATGACCACACTCACAACAACCATGCCATGCACCAGACGACTGCTGAAAAAGCTCCAGGAGAACATCGAGTGGGCCCGGATGAAGATTAAGCCAAGCAAATCCAGGAGCATATCAGTTGTCAAGGGCAAGCTGTCAGAGCAGCGCTTTTTCATCGGTGAGGAACCCATCCCAACAGTGTCAGAAAAGCCAGTGAAGAGCCTAGGGCGCTGGTACGATGCCAACCTCAAGGACAAAGATCAAGTGGACCAGCTTAGGCAGGACACAATCTGCGGCCTTGAGAGTATTGACAAGTCCCTGCTTCCTGGCAGGTTGAAGCTCTGGTGCCTTCAATTCGGTCTCCTACCCCGGCTGATGTGGCCTCTTACCATCTATGAGGTCCCTATCTCAAAGGTTGAAAAACTGGAGAGGTTGATCAGCTCGTTTGCCAAAAAGTGGCTGGGTCTTCCCAGGTGCTTCAGCAACATAGGGCTGTATGGAAAAGGCATTCTGGAGCTGCCTGTGTCCAGTCTTACAGAGGAATTCAAGTGCTCCAAAGTAAGGCTGCAAATGACACTGACAGAATCCCGTGACCCATGTGTAGCCCAAACAGCTCCCACTCTGGCAACCGGAAGGAAATGGACTGCAAGCGCAGCTACACAGCAGGCAAAGGCAGACCTAAGGCACCGTGACATTGTTGGCCTTGTGCAACACGGTAGAGGAGGCTTTGGCCTTGGAGAGAGCAGACCATCTTGGCACAAGGCAGCTCCATCTCAGCGCAGAGGTCTGGTCGTTGAGGAGGTTCGCCGGCAAGAGCAGGCAACAAGGTGCGCAAAGGCTGTCTCCCAATCGAAACAAGGACAGTGGATGAGGTGGGAGGGAGTTGAGAGAAGGAAGTTCTCTTGGAAGGATCTGTGGAGTATGGAATCATTTAAAACCAGTTTCATTTTAAGAGCAACTTATGATGTCCTGCCATATCCCAGTAACCTTCAACAATGGTACGGAGAAGACCCAACGTGCCCACTCTGCCCGTCTCCAGCAAACCTCAAACACATCCTAGTTGGCTGCAAGACAGGCCTGACTCAAGGCCGTTACACCTGGCGGCACAACCAAGTGCTGAAGTTGCAGCCTTGCAGCTATGCTGGAGACCAGACGAACGACCATCAATGCCCTATCTCCATCAGCCCATCCTAAATCTGCAAGAGGTTTCGTCTGTGAAGGTGCAAAGCCAACCAAGACAAAGGCCAGTACGCCATCAGACCTGGGTCAGCTGGGAGGAGCACGAGACTGGAGGCTCGTGGTGGACCTGAGTGAAAGGCTCTGCTTTCCACCAGAGATCGCCGCTACGAACCTCAGACCAGACCTTGTGCTCTGGTCCTCCTCAACTAAGAAGGTTTACATCATAGAGCTGACTGTGCCCTGGGAGGACGCTGTAGAGGAGGCCTTTGAACGAAAAAGCCTGAAGTACGCTGAGCTGGCAGCTGATGCTGAGCAACGTGGCTGGAAAGCCAAAGTTTGCCCAGTTGAAGTCGGCTGCAGAGGCTTTGTGGGTAAGACGACTACCAGGCTGCTGAAGGATTTGGGAATTCGAGGCCAAGCCCAACGCCAAGCCATCAAAGCCCTCTCAAGCGCTGCTGAACGGGCAAGCCGGTGGCTGTGGCTAAAGAGGAGAGACGCCAGCTGGGCCCCAAAATAGCATCTGTGGCGCAGAAGGGTTAAAGCAGAGGGGGGCACATCTGGGACGCCAGGTGTTGCCGATGAGCCCTCTGGAGGTGTTGTGGGCCTGTCATCGAAACACCGGAGAAGGAGGGTGCCCACCTGATGACTCCAATGAGGCTTTTGACCCTTTTGTCCCACAGACAGCACCATGACTTTAACGCAGAAACATTTTGCATGTCTACGTCAACCCACTTCAAGTTTCAGGAGTGCAAATCTACCAGGGATTGTAAAACCTAGTCCTAAAACAGAGCATCAATAGAAGAAATTAAGTTATTTATTTAATAGGCTACTATTGTGTTGTATGCCTACATTTGGGTGTGTATGGCAATGCTGAGACAAAGTCATTTTCATAATGAGAAATTAGATTTAAGTTAATTTGCTTTGGCAGGTCGTTCAATCCTTAAAATAGCTTCCTATTGGCAGCTGTAGGCAGCAACAAATACATTCGTCATGGGTGGTAACTTCTCTGTGCTTTTACTAACAAGAAGTCAAAGCACTTCCTTATACTCTCTCTCTTTGCTGAGATGGAGTCACCAAGTTTGGTTCTTCTAAGCTGTTTCCTGATACAATGCTACGGTAGGAGATTTTTCTTTTACTAAAATAATGTTCAATTTGTTCTAAATGCGGATACAAATGTTCCTTGCTAAATAACATTATGTTAATAATAGTAATTGAAATTGTGCTTACAGTATAGGGTAGCAGTAAAAATTGAACCATGAATCAATGACTGTTCTTTTCTCTTGAAGGGTCCACTCATTTTCATTACCTTAAGAAAGGGGAGAATGTAACACTGTCCTGTAAAACATGCCAATGGGAGGCTGATATGAATTCAGACAACAAACTGGACTGCAACTCCACAGACAGTATTTATACAACAAACTCAAAATGCCCTGATGGAAGACATGATCTATGCCAAGAGATAAAGAGAAACAAATCCACCAGTTGTGAATTCCGTGTAATGAGGGGATTCTTTGCCTGTGTCAATGCTACATCTGACTCCTGCTTCATGCATCCATTCAAACCCTCTTCTCATCATGTGGAGTCCTTCATTGTTGCTCAGGCAGAACCAGACAGTAAGTGTAAATGAGCCTACCCTTTATATCAACAGCAAGTTGTTGTCTATTTCATTTCAACATTCCACTTTGTTCACAGTTGTGTCTGGACCTGTAATTGAAAACTCAGTGCTTGTGTCTGGAGGAGAATCTATTAATCTGACGTGCACTTTTAAAACAAAGGAGAGTTATTCCAAGAATCCTTTTGAGGTGTACTGGATCAAGACTGGTGCTCAGAGCAGCACATGTGTTTATTCCTTTCATTACACTACATTTGATGATATTGGCTTTGATGGCCACTGTGCCATTGACAAAGATCTTCTGTTAAGGAGATCAAACACATCAAGACCCTCCCTGGTTGACAACAACATCCATAGCATGAAGATCAGCAAGGCCACTCAGTCAGACCGTGGACAGTATCTGTGTGTCTTAATGGTGGACACATATAGCGAGCGTTACTGGGCAGTAATAACCAACACTACAGTCATTGTGGATAATTCTGGTAAGACTATGAACCTTACTTGACATTTAATTTCCTCTCAGTTGAGCTTGAATCTGAACATTTAGTTGGATGCGCATTTTAAACACCATTATATTATTTACACATGGGACTTGGTTTCCAAAGCCAGACATTCATGTCCTATGTGATCCATGTTTATCCTCATGTGCTTGACTAAATAAATTACTTTACGGTACATTATTAACCATAAACTAAACTAAACTAAACTAAACTAAACTAAAGCATTTCACATAAATGTGTGTGTGTGTGTGTGTGTGTGTGTGTGTGTGTTGAAGACACATCAAAAACCACCGTAAATACCACTGCTGGTAAGTTCAGTTTTGCATTTGAAATTAAATTAATAGTATTGAGTCCAAGTAAATGCAATGTAAGACACAATATGTCTCTAAAATGTAATCTTTTTTTTAGGAACCCCCACATATGATAGTACTGGTAAGCACAGCTTGATGTAGGAAAGCAAGCATTTCCCTCCATTCAAGGACTCTGGTAAAGCTGGATCAAAATCTTATTTTCCATAACCTGCAGATTCCCATCTCATCTATGTGATTGGTGTATTAGTACCTGTTCTTCTCCTCCTCCCTGTCATCATCATCATCATCATCATCATACTGCTTAAAAGGAAATCAACTGAAACCACAGGTGAAACATGTACATGTAGTATTTTTAATGAGATCTTTTATCATAAAGACACAATTCAGTTGTTATTTTGTTTTGTCTTTACAGTGTCTCAAACTACAATAACTCAAAGGTACATTTTTAGATTTTTTTTGGTTGTTGTTGTTTATTCATTTTAATTGTGGTGGGTCTCTGTAAATGAATGACAAAAGGGCTGTTAATCCAACAGTAACTGTAATGACAACTGGAAGAAGGACAATATGAGCATCCACACTGACATTCTCTTAACTCTTCCCCATGCTATCCTTCCTCACTGCTGTCTCCTCTAGATATCAGAACGGGGAGGGAGTGGATGATGACGACTGTGAGTTTCCAGAAACGTTGTTTTTACCTCTGAGTGTTTTTTATTATCCTTGAAAATGAATGTATTTGGCTGTACAGTGAAAATCAGTTAGCACTGAAGCAAGTTATTATATTTGTAATTATTCCTGAAGGTTCCCCTTATGCGGTGGGCCACGGAGAGCAGGAACCAGTGTACTCACTCGTACAGCTGACCAATCAGAAGACTGACCCTGTGTTCAGTGGGGATGGAGAACTCTCTTCAGACCCATCAGCAGATGAGACCATCATGAGGATGAACTCCATATATGAAACTTCAGGTCCATAGTCTCAAACTGCCTGCCAGTTTCTTGTGTGAGTTCTCAGTCAGGGACATGAAAGGACTACTAGACATCCAGCATAAAGACCAAGATTACACGATTAGCCTGTTCATAACCCGAAAATAACCGCATTAGTTCTGTTTCAGTTAAAATGAGGAAGGAACTCTTGCTGTCACAACTTCCTGACTGAAACCTAAAATTCCCCCAGATGAATTAGTTTATCTCTTTAGTCTCCCTATACCCTATAATGACCCAGTTCCCTGCAGTTTCTCACTATATTCTACTATACCCTGACCCAGTTCCCTGGAGCAAGTTCATTGAATATCCAGAAAGGGAAGAAGTTGTAAAATGGACAGCTTGCACACGCTTACACTCATGATTCATCTCTGGTAGTTGCATCCACTGTTTTCCTGTAATGAAGTTCAGTTGATGTGCATTTTATATTATAGTTATTTAAAACAACTGTATGAATGCTTTTATAGGTAACTAGTGTAGTTTTTTCTTCAAATTGATTTTGATAGCATCTGGTCATGTGAAAGACAGATAAACACACCCTGCTGTCCCCACTGGCTGCCCAGGCTATGCACTATGCAGTTCTGTAGTCTGGCTCAGAAACCCTGTGAAAAAGGAAACCTTTGACAGAACAGTGTTGCTAACTAAAGCTCCAAAAGACACCAGTGTCAACTGCGCTGTTGTTGTTTGCAAGGCCTTTGCATGCCTTTTAGATAGTTAGCTTGCTGGTTAAATAACACAGAACTCCTTACTGCTGCTTTGTTTGTGGGCTTTTCCCAAAGCTGTCATTTCAGTTATAGAATACATCAATATGACTGTATTGTTGAGTTTTGTTGGATAGTCATTTCTAATGTTGGACAATTGAGCCAATATGCTTGAGGTTGTTCAAATGTGTTTGCATGTGTAGTTTGTAAATAAGCCAAACTGATAAATTAACTAATTAAACTGTAAATTAAAAAAGTCAGTCTTGAAGGAAAGGGGACATTTGTTTTTGTAGTTGCACAGATACACCCAGTTAACCAGTTGAGATGGTGAAGCAACTCTTAGTTTCCCACAGTAATCATCTCTGAAAGAATCAACTTCTCATTTTAAAGTCCATCATTCGCTATGTGTTTTTCTAGTCTGCACTAGTTAACTGGTAACCCTCAGATACTATAAAGAGAGCTACCTGTTCATTTCACTGAGGCTCTACAGACACAAATCGGATCTCCTGTCCTTGTCAAACTATTGCTACCACCATTCCGACATTTCTGTTGGCCTGTGTTTCCAGGACCTTTTTTTGGTTCAAACGTTTTTTTTTTCGTTTTTTTTTCCGGCAGTAAACGTTAGGTGCTGCACTCCCCACTAGATGGCACTATTGTGCTATACATTTCACCCTAATGTAGACGTTACTGTAATATGACTATACCTCTGGGGATTTTTTTTGTTGAAGTTAAGCATTTTCAAATAAATTGAAAGATTAGGCTACTTCAATACACTTTAGCGTAAAATTACACAACTGAAATGACAGCTAAATATGCATGAAGATTTAGTTATAACAGCAGTCACTGGTTTTAGACCTGGATTTCTGGCCGGCAGTTTGTCCTCCCTTGTGTTCCATAGCTCTACATCTCGCTTTTCATGTGAAACATTTTCCATGATTTATTTAATCACAGCGTACACTATCTATATTCCCACCTGGACGTGTGGGCTAAGGAATCCCAAAAATAACATTGTAGGCCACACCCCCAGTTCCAGCGTAGCAAAGTATCCCACCTTCTCCCAACTCTCCTCCTTTTCACTTGTAAAACTAAGCTCAAATTACTCCTCATCCATAGGTGGTGCTCCAGCGGGCATTGCTCACATGCAACATGTATCAAAGACCCACGGCCAGCCACCAACCCAAATCATCCTCATTATCAGCGCTCTCACTCACACATTCAGATGGGCAAGCTAGTGACATGGCAGTTAGCCAAGTCACCGCATTCTGATATACATACACAAATAATTACACAAATATGGCTGTTATTTTGATCCACCTGATGTCCAGTAGGTACAGTAGGGCTTCTAGTGGCTGGTCTCTGGGGTTTCCTGCCCCCTCCTGCCCCCTATAATATTACTTATCTCCACCCATAGACATATATACATGTACCTGTATTGTCTATGTTCCAACCCCCCTTGCTTTTTCCCTGCATCTCTGTTTCCTGGTAGGAGGTAAGACAAACGGCATAGGCTATGATGGCTAAATAGCGTGATTTATTCATTTAATTAAAGTGACAGGCCACAGGAGACTTATGTTGAATTATTATTGATATTCTTTTCATTTCTAAATCTCATATGTATCATATTATTCAGTTTAGTACCTCCCTGTATCCCTATTTTATGGGAAGAGAGAATAAAAGATCACCAAATTCCAGTGTCATGTTAGTCATACTAACCAACCAATCACAATGCAGACACACCTCGTGGACCCCCTCCAAAACAAAATGGTACATCAAGGGGTTATTCCAAATAAAGAGAATTTCCAAAACACACCCATACCCCGGTTACATGTGGCATTCACATGCCTTCAGAAATATTTTAATTACAAGTTCAGAGCACATGAATGGTTAAACTAAGTCATGATTACTAGTAGGAAACCTTTTCTATGAAACCCGAGTTGCCTAGTTGTGACGTCAGGAAGTGTCACTACCAAAAATGGCATTCAATTCAATTCAATTCAATTCAATTCAATTCAATTCAATTCAATTCAATTCAATTCAATTCAATTCAATTCAATTCAATTCAATTCAATTCAATTCAATTCAATTTAACGGCAAAACAATATCTGCCTCAAGGCGCTTGAAAGAGTCAAGAACCTAAACCCCCCTGGAGCAAGCACAAAGGCGACAGGGCAAGGAACAACTCCCCTCCCTGGAAGAAACCTTGATCAGAACCTCAGCTCACAAGGGGGGGCCTTTCTGCTTGGAACTGGCCAGGTAGAAAGATAGAGATAGAAAATGAGAGGGGATGGCAGGAGGGGCAGGGAGGAGAGAAGGAGTGGAGAGAAACAGGAAAACATTGCAAATTAAATTATACACAAAGCATACATGAGGCAGATGTACACAAGATTTATGAAGATGGTATGTACAAGATACATACTAAATTAATAGTGCATCAAATGGAGAGAGAGCATTCATGTTTTGTACAACAGCTCAGTTGGTATACAGTATGCTCATAAAATTACTATTACAAGGGCAAGTAGAACAATGAAAGAGAAATCTATGTTGATGGTGGCAATTATTTACATTATGGGTAAATAGGCTAGCACAGAGTATAGATGTATCATGACCAGGGCAGAATGAATGCATCAATAGAAGAAACTACAGTGCCCTCCACAATTATTGGCACCCTTAGTGAATGTGACCAAAACAGGCTATGAAAAAATATGTGTTTGCTGTTTATTCTCTTGGTCTTTCACTCAAAATATTCACAAGAAACTTACCTTTTCATTGAAATAAAATTATTGAAAGAAAACATTTTTTTTTACATTAAATAAACATTATTCTCCAAAACAGGTGTGCCACAATTATTGGCACCCCTTAATTTAATGTTTTGAGCAGCCTCCCTTTGCCAAGATAACAGCTCAGAGTCTTCTCCTATAATGCGTAATGAGGTTGGTGAACACATGGCACGGATCTGAGACCATTCCTACATGCAGTATCACTCCAGATCCTTCAGAATCTGAGGTAAACGCTTGTAGACTCGGCTTCAACACTTCCCACAGATTTACTATGGGGTTTAGGTCGGGGGACTGTGATGGCCATGGCAAAACCTTTATTCTGCGGTCGGTGAACAATTTTTGTGTTGATTTTGAGGTGTGCTTCGGATCATTGTCCTGCTGGAAGGTCCAACCACGGCCCATTTTAAGCTTCCTAGAGGGGGCTGTTAGGTTTTCATTTAATATCTGCTGATATTTGATGGAGTCCATTATACCATGTATCCTAACAAGTTGTCGAGGGCCTTTGGAAGAAAAACAGCCCCACAACATCAAAGATCCACCACCAGTCTTCACAATGGGTATGGGGTGCTTTTCTGTATGGCTATCTTTCTGTCTACGCCAAACCCACCTTTGATGTTTGTTGCCAAAAAGCTTTATTTTGGTCTCATCTGACCACCTGACCTCGGTCCCATTGAAAGTCACTTACATTTGGCAATCTGTGGGCGCTTTGTTTGTTGTTGATTGACAGCAGAGGCTTTTTTATGGCAACCCTCCAAAACAACTTGTGGTGATGTAGGTGGCGTCTGATGGTAGTTCTGGAGACTTTCTGACCCCAGGCCTCAACTAAACTCTGCAATTCTCCAGCTGTGATCCTTGGAGATACTTTTGCCAGTCAAACCATCCTCCTCACGGTGCGTGGGGTAAATTTACAGACAGGTCCTATTCCAGGCTTCTTAACTATTGCCATGATTGTGGAAATTGGTATTTTCAACTGTTTAGATATTTTCTTATATCCTATTCCGGATTTCTGCAGCTCAACAACTTTTTGTCGCACTTCGACACTGTGTTCTATTGTCTTTCCCATCTTGATGAATGACTAAGGGTATTTGGCCTTTGTCACCTCATATTTATACCCCAGTGAAACAGGAAGTCATGGTTTACCACCTAAGGGTTCCTAATCAAACAGGTGAACTTAAAAATGTAAAACATGACTGGTAATATACTTAAGTTAGATTTAAATTATAAGATTTTCTAGGGTTGCCATTTTTTTTAATGTCTAACAAAAAACATTCTTTCAATAATTTGACTTCAGTGAGAAGGTAAGATATTTGTTTGAGTGAAAGACCAAGAGGATAAACAGCAAAGACATATTTTTCATAGCCTGTTTAGGTCACATTCAATAAGGGTGCCAATAATTGTGAGGGGCACTGTAAGTTGTTTTTTGGCTGTATTTGTATATATATACAGCCGCGGAAAAAATTAAGAGACCACTTCAAAATTATCAGTTTCTCTGGTTTTACTATTTATTGGTATGTGTTAAAGTAAAATGTACATTTTTGTTTTATTCTATAACCTACTGGCAACATTCCTACCAAATTTCAAATACAAATATTGTCATTTAGATCATTTATTTGCAGAAAAATCACAATTGGTCAAAATAGCAAAATTGATGCAGTGTCTTCAGATCTCGAATAATGCAAAGAAAACAAGCTCATATTCATTTTTAAACTACACAATACTAATGCTTACACTTAGGAAGAGTTCAGAAATCAATATTTGGTGGAATAACCTTGATTTAAAATCACAACTTTCATGTGTCTTGGCATGCTCTCCACCAGTCTTTCACATTGCCGTTGGGTGACTTTATGCTACTCCTGGCGCAAGAATTCAAGCAGCTCGGCTTCTTTTCATGGCTTGTGACCATCCATCTTCCTCTTGATCACATTTCAGAGGTTTTTGATGGGATTCAGGTCTCGAAATTGGGCTGGCCCAAACTCTCCCCTTGTTTGAACTGTTCTTATTGTTAAAACACAAAAATGTAAAAAAAAAAAATGGGCCTGGAAAGAAAACATAGTAGTAGTAGTAGTAGTAGTAGTGACACAGATGAAAAATCCTTGTAGTAATATTTTTGTATTTGGTTTTCTTTCCTTTTTATTGTGTTTTGTTTTTCCTATATTTCAGGCACCTGTAAATCATAAGAGAAATTATGTAAAAGGAAAAGTATCCTACGATTTTTGAAACCTGTTGGTTTTCATAATGAGAAAGTTAGAAAGTCATTTTCATAATGAGAAAGTTAGATTTAAGTTAATTTGCTTTGGCAGGTCGTTTGGCAGGTCATTCCTTAAAATAGCTTCCTATTGGCAGCTGTAGGCAGCAACACACACATTTGTCATGGGTGGTTCTCTGTGCTTCTCCTAATAAGAAGTCAAAGCACTTCCTTATATTCTCTCTTTGCTGAGATGGAGTCACCAAGTTTGGTTCTTCTAAGCTGTTTCCTGATACAATGCTACGGTAGGAGATTTTTCTTTTACTAAAAATGTTCTTCTAAATTTGTTCTTAATGCGGATATAAACGTTCCTTGCTAAATAACAGTATGTAATAATAGTATTTAAATAATAGTTATTGAAAACTGTCAGGTTCAAGATGTGCTTACAGTTTAGAGTAGCAGTGAAAATTGAACCATGAATCAATGTCTGTGTTCTTTTCCCTTGAAGGGTCCACTCACTTTCATTACCTAAAGAAAGAGGAGGAGGTAACACTGTCCTGTAAAACATGTCAATGGGAGGCTGATGTGAATTCAGACAACAAACTGGACTGCAACTCCACAGACAGTATTTTTACAATGAACTCAAAATGCCCTGATGGAAGACATGATCTTTGCCAAGAGATAAAGAGAAACAAATCCACCAGTTGTGAATTCCATGTAAGGAGGGGATTTTTTGCCTGTGTCAATGCTACATCTGACTCCTGCTTCATGTATCCATTCAAACCCTCTTCTCATCATGTGGAGTCCTTCATTGTTGCTCAGGCAGAACCAGACAGTAAGTGTAAATGTAGTCTACCCTTTATATCAACAGCAAGCTGAACTACATGTTATTTCGTATATTTCATTTCAACATTTCACTTTGTTCACAGTTGTGACTGGACCTGTAATGGAAAACTCAGTCCTTGTGTCTGGAGGAGAATCTATTAATCTGACGTGTGATTTTAAAACAATGGAGAGTTATTCCAATAAGCCTTTCGTGGTGTACTGGATCAAGACTGGTGCTCAGAGCAGCACATGTGTGTATTCCTTTCATTACGATGCAGATTATGATAGTGGTTTTGATGGCCACTGTTCCATTGACAAAGATCTTCTGTTAAGGAGATCAAACACATCAAGACCCTCCCTGGTTGACAACAACATCCATAGCATGAAGATCAGCAAGGCCACTCAGTCAGACCGTGGACAGTATCTGTGTGTCTTAATGGTGGACACATATAGCGAGCGTTACTGGGCAGTAATAAACAACACTACAGTCATTGTGGATAATTCTGGTAAGACTATGAACCTTACTTGACATTTAATTTCCTCTCAGTTGAGCTTGAATCTGAACATTTAGTTGGATGCGCATTTTAAACACCATTATATTATTTACACATGGGACTTGGTTTCCAAAGCCAGACATTCATTTCTTATGTGATCCATGCTTATCCTCACGTGCTTGACTAAATAATTAATGGTAAATTCTTGACAATAAACTAAAGTAAACTAAATTTCATGATAATGTTTGTGTGTTGAAGACAAATCAAATACCACCAGATATACCACTGCTGGTAAGTTCAGTTCGACATTTCAAATGAAATGAATAATATTGAGCCCAAGTAAATGCAATGCAAGATACAATATGTCTCTAGAAAATTATCTTTTTTTTTTACGAACCCCCACATATGATAGTCATGGTAAGCACAGCTTGATGTGGGGAATCATGCATTTCCCTCCATTAAAGGACTAAAGCTGAATCAAAATCTTATTTTCCATAACCTGCAGATTCCCATCTCATCTATGTGATTGGTGTATTAGTACCTGTTCTTCTCCTCCTCCCTGTCATCATCATCATCATCATCATCATCATACTGCTTAAAAGGAAATCAGCTGAGACCACAGGTGAAACACGTACATGTAGTGTTTTTGAGATTCATGAGATCTTTTATCATAAACATACAATTCAGTTTTTTTGTTTGTTGTCTTTACAGTGTCTCAAACTACAATAACTCAAAGGTACATTTTAGATGTTTGTGGTTGTTGTTGTTTGTTCATTTTAATTGTGGTGGATCTCTGTGAATGAATGACAAAAAGGCTGTTAATCCAACAATAACTGTAATGACATATAATAATAACTATATGAGCATCCACACTGACCAACCATAGGGAAAACTATAATTTCATGTTTTAATGTGATGCCTTTCCAATTTGATGGATTCTGATTGGCTGTTAGTTTTTTATCATTCGCTCTGAAAGTGTTGCCCAACTATAGCGTTTTTCATTCCATTATTGCTATAATGTGTGGTGTGGACTTTGCTATTGTAGAAAGCTACTGTAGAGTGATATTTAAAGCCATAGTATATACAGTTATTGTTCTAGTTATCGTTGGCAGTGTGGACGGCCCCTAAAGCAGATATCCTCATGGTTGCTTTTCTCTCAACTCTTCCCCATGCTATCCCTCCTCACTGCTGTCTCCTCTAGATATCAGAACAGGGAGGGAGTTGATGATGATGACTGTGAGTTTCCAGAAGCATTGTTTTTAACACTTTTGAGTGTTTTTTATTCTCCTTAATTGTGAAAATCAGTTAGCACTGAAGCAAGTTGTAATATTTGTAATCATTCCTGAAGGTTCCCCTTATGCGGTGGGCCACGGAGAGCAGGAACCAGCGTACTCACTCGTACAGCTGACCAATCAGAAGACTGACCCTGTGTTCAGTGGGGATGGAGAACTCACTTCAGACCCATCTGCAGATGAGACCATCATGAGGATGAACTCCATATATGAAACCTCAGGTCCATAGTCTCAAACTGCCTGCCAGTTTCTTGTGTGAGTTCTCAGTCAGGGACATGAAAGGACTACTAGACATCCAGCATAAAGACCAAGATTACACGATTGGCCTGTTCATAACCCGAAAATAACTGCATTGATCCTGTTTCAGTTAAAATGAGGAAGGAACTATTGCTGTCACAACTTCCTGACGGTAACCTAAAATCCCCCCAGATGTCTCTGTCATCTCTTTTAGGCTGCCTATACCCTATAAGAACCCAGCTCCCTGCAGTTTCTCATTTAAGTCTTGCTATACTCTGACTCAGTTCCCTGGAGCAAGTTCATTGAATGTCCAAAAAGGGTAGACGCTGTAAAATGGACAGCTTGCAAACGCTTATACTTATCTCTTATCTCTGGTAGCTACATCCATTATATTCATGTAATGAAGTTCAGTTGATGTGGATTTTTCATTATATTCAAAACACCTGTGTGAAGGAATGTTGCACTTTTTGAGCTACGCTTTTATAGGTTACTAGTGTTGGTATCATTTTAAATTGATTTTGATAGCATCTGGTCATGTGAAAGACAGATAAACACACCTGCTGTCCCCACTGGCTGCCCAGGCTATGCACTATGAAGTTATGTAGTCTGGCTCAGAAACCCTGTGAAAATGTAAGGAAACCTTTGACAGAACAGTGTTGCTAACTATATCTCCAAAAGACACCAGCGTCAACTTGTTTGCAAGGCCTTTGCATGCCTTTTAGATGGTCAGCTTGCTAGTTTAATACCACAAAACTCCTTAATGCTGCTTTGTTTGTAGGCTTTTCTCACAGCTGTCATTTCAGTTATAGTTATAGAATAGATCAATATGACTGTATTGTTGTATTTAGTTGGATAGTCATTTCTGATGTTGGTTCATTGAGCCAATATGCTTGAGGTTGTTCAAATGTGTACATCAGTTTTCATGTGTGGTTTGTAAATATGTCTGATACTGATACACTGATAAATTAACTAATTAAACTGTACATTTAAAAAAGTCAGTCTTGAAGGAAAGGGGACATTTGTTTTTGTAGTTTCACAGATACACCTAGTCAACCAGTTAATACGGTAAAGCAACTCTTGGTTTCACACAGTAAGCATCTCTGAAAGAATCAGCTTCTCATTTTAAAGTCACTCATTCTCTATGTGTTTTTCTGGTCTGCACAAGTTAACTGGTAACCCTCAGATACTGTAAAGAGAGCGACCTGTTTAATACACTGAGGCTTTACAGAACCAAAACGATCTCCTGTCCTTATCAAAGTATTGCTACCACCATACCGACAATTCTGTTGTCCGATGTTTCCAGGACTTCTTTTAGTTCACATTCAGTTTCACAGCAGTGTTGCGCTTCCCACTAGATGGCACTATTGTGATATACATTTCACCTTAATGTAGATATTAATATGACTGTACTGCTGCTGGGACATTTTCGAAGTTAGGCTGTATCGAATAAATCAAAATTTATATAACTGAAATGACATAGCTAAATATGAATGAAAATGTTGTTATAGGAGCAGTCACTGGTTTTAGACCTGGCTTTCTGTCCGGCAGTTTGTCCTCCATTGCGTTCCATAGCTCTACAGCTCGCTCTTCATGTGATACATTTTCCACGATTAATTTAATCACAGCGTACACTATCTAAAACGTCTGAAAGCGGTCAAGTTTTATAGTCCCATCTGGGCGAGTGGGCTAAGGAATCCCAACAATAACATTGCAGGCCACACCCCCAACACAGTTGCAGGAGGGGCGCCAGAACATCTATGCTCTCGGCCCCTCCTCTTCGTGAATATGGCTGCGGCGATTCCCTTGCAAGCTGCTTGCGCGAAAATGTTGACAATGATGAGCCCAAAGTTGACTAGTTGAAGTATCTTTTCACTGTCTAACGGAGAAAGGAGAGGAGAAGCTGTGATAGTGTATTGTCCTGCTTTCAGTATATCTCCTGTAAATGCATCAAGGATGCAAGATTTTTGCTAACGTTGCACGGACCAGCAACAACCCGCTGGTCGGTCGGGTTTGACGTTGGCAAAGTTCGGCAATTTGAGATTCATCTGTCAGCTGCTCACTGTTCTGCTATAGCACTTGGATTTTATTTCAAGTCAACCAACATAGTCTGCCTGGGCGGCGACCGAAAGAAACGGGAGGAATTCTGCGTGTGAGGCGGTTCCGTGTCTGGTGAACTAAATGGGGATTTTCAACTCAAGACTATGGACTTTATTAAAGCTCAGGCTTTGAGATCATTAGCCAGCAGTAGCTTGGTAGCCTGCTAAGATAGGTAGCTAACCAGATAACATTTAAGTCGATTTGTATGGATGTGGAACCTGTCCACTGTGCAGACTGACCAGCCGTGCACTGGACAAATATTTATGCGCCCACTTCGGTCGTTTTCTGAGTTGAATATTCTATGCAGTGTGCTAAGGTAGCTCTTCAGCTAACTGGTTGCTAACATGTTTTCGGTGAAGCCGCTGAAGCCGACATTTAAGTCCTATCTCCCCCCTGTACAGGTGAGTGGTTGGCTAAAGGATTCACATGACATTTCAGATTTCATGCCGACCAAACTGATGACTGTTATACTTGCCACTCATTTATTGTTCAACAATTTGATTGTGATTTTAAATCAATCATCACTGTATGTGCATGATGATTTCATTTGGATATGATTGCTGATGTACTGTTAGTGTCACAATTTGGGGTTTATTTCAATTTGCTAATCTGACAAATTTGCAATTTCAATTTTTACTTGGAATCGGAATTTTGCATTTTTTTCTAACCATTACCAACTTGTCAAAAGAGTGCCCTGTAACCTTAAACGTGCACCTGTAAACAACAACAACAACAACCTTACTTTTATGAGTCTGCCATGTTTATCTTAACTTCTGCTAGAAATGAGATTGCTTACTCTGAGGCATAAACAGGGAATGCGTTTGTCTTAAATTAAGTTTGTGTACAATCCACAGACTGACCTGAAGAAAAGTCCCCAGCTGACAATCCGGAAACTTGAGGCAAAACTCCTCCCAGGTGAGTTCTCCCCCTGCCCGACCTTCATGAGGTGAGGGCATTCACAGGTAGAGGTCAGGTAAATTAGAACAATTTTGCAAACAAGTACTTACATTAAATAAAGGTTATCATTACTGTTCACTTTGCTTCTGCCGTTAGTGCAAAACAACGGCTGCCATCATCTAAAATGCTCTGCATAAGTTCACCAATCTTTGTGGCTGGCAAGAATTTTTTTTATGTGCTTTTATGCCGCAGTGCAAACTCTGTTTCCGGTAACTACTTTGTTTCTTTGAGTAATGCCATCACAGCATAGTGCTGTGCATTTTGTTAGGTCAAGGGTCTTTCCTAAGATTGTTGTGGGTGTCCAGTGAGACCAATAAGAGTTTGATGGAACAATGTGTGTGAGTTTACAGCAACCATAGAATCTTAATCAACTTTCATTCCCAAGATTCTTTACTGCAGTCTACAGACTCCTTGGAATCCTATACAGGGCATGAGCACTCTCTGGTAGCCGTCTCCATGGCGATGGAGTTCTGAAGCCATGTCTTTCTTTTCTGTCTGCAGACGGCCTCGCATAATTTATCTAACAATAGCTTTGAGCAAGTCTGTGCTTTCTGGCCTCTTACCCATAGTGGTGTGTGTGTGTGTGTGTGTGTGTGTGTGTGTGTGTGTGTGTGTGTGTGTGTGTGTGTGTGTGTGTGTGTGTGTGAAGAGAGGATTTTGTGAATGCCTGAAATGATACATTTCATACATGACTTCAAAGCCCCCCCCCACCCCCCCTCCCCGCCTTATTTAACAAGGATGCCCACTTTAGCTGTCATCGCATTCTCAGTCTGTGTTCATAGAGCCATGTGAAATTTTAATGCGTGACTTCATGTTCATGGCCCCAGCACTGACCTAGTTTGTGTTGTGCTGGGTTGTGTTTTCAGTCTAAGACATTTTCCTCCTCCTGGTGAGGACTCAGGGACTTCTTCTTAGGTGAGTTTCCCTATCAGGTACAGTGTTTCCCCTAGGTTTACAGCTTAGGGGGGGGGGGGAGGGGGACGGCGGCAGGGGCGCGGCGCGGCGGACACAAACACTTAAATGAATTATGATGTTCATGTGTTTCTTTGAATGACAGCAGTCAATAAGTATAATTTTACATGTTTTATGGTAAAGGTAACCTTAAATGACTTATTTTGTGATCTGGCGCTATATTTAAAAAAAAAAAAAAAAAAAAATGTTATTTATTTTTTATTTTTTTATTTTTTTTTACTTGACCTTCCAGGGGGGGCGGGTGGGGCCGTTGGGGGGGCGGGCCGCCACCCTAATATCATTGTAGGGGAAACACTGAGGTATGTGAGAGACAGCTGACCTTTACCCTGGCATCCTCTCCAGGCCTACTGCCCTTGCACATCTGCAGGTAATTGAGGCAGACTTGTTTTGTGAGAGTGTCATCAGCAGAGACTTGGCATACCAGAGATAAGGTTGAGGGTTATTAAGTGGCACACACTACTACTTCATGCCGAATGTGGTTACAGCATGGAAGGCCATGGGCAGTTTTGTTGTCATTGTCAGTTTAAAAGAATGATGTGTATTTTACCTTTTGGCCTTTTGAAGAAAGATTGCCCTTCTTTTTAAATTTGATTAAATTATTATTCATTAATTAATGAATTAACGAACTATTATGGCTGCTTTCCGTGGAGTACGTCTCTGTGGTGTTCCTGCTACGATGTGGTCGCTGGAGCTGATCATTGCCACTCTAAGTCAATGCTTGGTGTTCCACCAGCTGTGTCACGGCACACTTCAGAACCTTCTCTCCGCTCTGCTCCGTTTGTCTATTTTTGACGGACGCTTTAAGGACGCTTCTCAAGCAGTGTCGCAGGCAGAACGGAACACAGCAAGACTTGGTGGAAGTCCGGGGTCAGAGTTGCCTCTCCACCCCCCTATCTTATGGTGTGGTTGTACACAGATTAACTAGCAGGCTGGCCTGATTTTCTGGATGAGGCGTGGAGAGGCCTGATGTGAAATGTTGCCTGTGTGCACATCATTAGAAAACAGCCATCGCTCGTATGCCTCTACAGCCCTGTGTAGTCTGGGCTCATTTTCCCTGGTTTCTAATGTGTGTTCCCTTAAACAGACACTAATAGTCTGCTAATCGGTTGGGTGTCTTCTTCCGTCATGGCAATATAGGACGTTTACAGAAGGCTAATTTCATCAGACTCCAGTAACACTGCCCGGCTTTGTGTATCTCAGAGCTCCTACGGAGAAATGGGAATGTCCCGACAGGCAGGAGTAAGATGAATTGGGACTAAATGAGAATGGGAATAGCCTTGGTAATTGGAGTGAGGGAAGCAGAAGGCAGGACCTGCAGCTGGGGTAGCTGTAGGAAGCTGCATCCTCAGTAAAACCAGAGTTAGGAGAAGCCCACGGTGCAGCATCAGAGGTAGACAGTGATGAAGATGATTATTAGAAGAAGGAGGAAGAGGTCAAATACTCCTCAGAATTGCCACAGGATCAAGGTACGAGCAGGGCTGGAGTGCTGGCAGTGGAGGAATGGAATGCACACAGCTGTGGACCACAGGATGCGTGAAGACTGAAGCGCTAGAGCTGTAGACTCAGGAGGCGTATAGAGGGAAGCGCTAGGGCAGTAGACTCAGGATGAGTGAAGGGCTAGAGCAGTAGACTCCGGGGGCGTATAGAGTGAAGGGCTAGAGCAGTAGACTCAGGAGGGGTAACGAGTGAAGCGCTAGGGCAGTAGACTCAGGATGAGTGAAGGGCTAGGGCAGTAGACTCAGGAGGGGTAACGAGTGAAGCGCTAGGGCAGTAGACTCAGGATGAGTGAAGGGCTAGGGCAGTAGACTCAGGAGGGGTAACGAGTGAAGCGCTAGGGCAGTAGACTCAGGATGAGTGAAGGGCTAGAGCAGTAGACTCAGGAGGGGTAACGAGTGAAGCGCTAGGGCAGTAGACTCAGGATGAGTGAAGGGCTAGGGCAGTAGACTCAGGAGGGGTAACGAGTGAAGCGCTAGGGCAGTAGACTCAGGATGAGTGAAGGGCTAGGGCAGTAGACTCAGGAGGGGTAACGAGTGAAGCGCTAGGGCAGTAGACTCAGGATGAGTGAAGGGCTAGGGCAGTAGACTCAGGAGGGGTAACGAGTGAAGCGCTAGGGCAGTAGACTCAGGATGAGTGAAGGGCTAGGGCAGTAGACTCAGGAGGGGTATAGAGTGAAGGGCTAGGGCAGTAGACTCAGGATGAGTGAAGGGCTAGGGCAGTAGACTCAGGAGGGGTATGGAGTGAAGCGCTAGGGCAGTAGACTCAGGATGCTTAACGAGTGAAGGGCTAGGGCAGAGGACTCAGGAGCAGGCTGTGTATTTACATGTAATCAGCCTGTGGGCGCTTTAATCCAAAGCTACTTTGAGTACTGGTGGAACAGATCGTTTATCAGAATGTTCTGGTAGAAAATGAGCAGATGACCTGGGGGTTGTTAGCAACGTTCTCTACCACTTGAGTTACAGGAGCATGGGAATAGAGCTGGTTTGCAGGCATGCTGGCAAACTCACTACATTTGTAGCCCTGGGACACTGCAACACGGAAAACTAAATAGAATTGCAAGTAAAATTAGCTCTATTTTCGTTTTTTCCATTGATGTGCACTGTGGTTGCTTTACCACTTTCTCCTCTTCTGTTTGAGTTCTGGAGAGGCACTGGCCTAATAAAAGGGACCTCGGATGAATTAATAAATCATATTGGATGTCAAGCATTTCATCCTACTGTTACAGCATTCTTCATAATACCTTAAAAACACTACATTGAAATTAAAACTAGTCAATTCCTTAAAATAGAAATAAGACTGTTTTTTGCACTCCTAAAACTTAACTAAAGCTAAACTGAAATAAAAAAAGAAAAAAAAAAAACTGAAAGACGATACAATTTGAATAAAAACAAATGAAAATGTTAAAATTACCATAACTGTGGTATGGACACAGGACACTATAATGAAGATCGCAGGAGCGTGGAGGAAGGGGAGGCATAGGAATGTGATCACAGCAGAGGGATACTAGAGTGAGGGTGAGAGAATGTGGATATTACAGAGGGGCATTAGAATGAGAGTTAGAGTGAGAGAATGCGAATATTACAGAGGAACATTAGAGTGAGATAGAGAGTGAGAGAATGGAGGAGAAGGCTAAAGACACTGGGGGAGTAAGTAGAACTGGACAGCAAAACGTCAGTAGCAGACCAGAGGAGCGATACACCAGACAGTGAGACCAGAGAGGGAGACACCAGAGGAACGGGACACCAGAGGAGACAGAGGCCAGAGGAGGCAGAGAGACCAGATGAGGCAGAGACAAGAGGAGGCAGGGACCAGAGAAGACACAGACCAGAGACCAGGAGCAGCTGAAGCAGTGGCTGTGGCAGCAACAAGGGGAAGAGGAGTAGAAGACCCAGAAGGAGGCCGTGGTTAGAGCTATAACTAGACCATGAGTACAGCTGCGAGTGGAGCCATGTTTAGCACTATGAGAAGAGCCAAGTGTAGAGTGATGCTATGAGTATATATATGCACCCAGCGGAAGGAGAGAAATGTGTGTGTGTGTGTATGTGTGAGTGTGTGAGTGTGTGAGTGTGTGTGTGTGTGTGTGTGTGTGTGTGTGTGTGTGTGTGTGAAGAAGAGCCAAGTGTAGAGTGATGCTGTGAGTGTATATATGCACACAGCGGAAGAAGAGAAACGGGAAGAGAAGCAACAGGAGAAGTTGTCCCAGTGTGAGAAACCGGGGAGGAGAAGGCCAGGGACAGACACATCGGGAGGTACAGGAGAGTCTGCCTCCAGTGACAAGTGAAGCATTGAATTTGGAACAGAGGAAGGAACAGGAGCACTAAGAATAGGTTGTGGGGAAGACACCTAGAGGAACGTGTCACACAAACAGGCAGTGCTGTGGTCAGTGGTTCATCTGGTTGCGGGTAGGTTTTGGACGGAATAGTTGCATTTCTTCCACGTGGCAACACAACCAAAGAGGCATCCCAGCATGTGTATTTTTGTCGCGAAGTCCCGTCTGGTCCCTTCAAGTCCCCGTAGAAAAAGGCAGAACAAGATTAGAGGCGGTTAGTGGAAGTTGTGATGTCAGGGGCGTTCATTCTAGCAAACAGGAGGACAAGTCTCAGCGCTGACTGAGAAGGTCGAGAGGAGAGGAGAGGAGACTGTGAGGAAGAAGCCAAAGCCTTGAGAAGCACACACACAGAAGTTATGAGCATTTGGGAGATGATACAGGGGTAGCAGAATAAGGTCTTTTTATTTATTTATTTTTTTAACCAAAAGTGTCAGAGGACCTAAAGGAAGAGCTGTGAAGAGGAGTCTGAGGTTTGAAGCGTTACAAGTGAAACGGGAACAAAAGCTAAAGGCAGTCATTCTGAGCACAGGGATAGTTAGGCCAGCAGCAGGGTGGGGTCTGTGTTAGACCAGTAGTGTCCTCAGGCCTGGTAGAGGACCTGTAGAGGACCTGTAGAGAGGCTGGGACGTTACTGTAGCTGTAGCCTCAAGGAACTGCTGTGGCCCCAGCTGTAGATAGATTGATAGATTTATTGATCTCTAAAGGGAAATTGTGTTGCAAGTGTTGTAGCATCACAAAATCACAAAACACACATAACTTAACAGACACCAAAGAAGGTAAAAGACACACTAGTAATATCAGTGACCAGTAGGCCGTGCAGGGGAAGTGAAGTGTTGTCCATGATGTTGAGCAGTTTGTGCAACATCCTTCAACAACCAACTATGTTGGATCCAGATCAGTTCCTTGCACAGAACCAGCCTTCTTCGTCAGCCAGTTCAGTTTCCCAGTGTCACTGGCCCTGGTGCTGTTGCCCCAACAGCAAACTGCACTAGCAACACCAGACTGGTAAAGATATGCAATCTGTGAGGCCTTCCCTCTGCTTTATAATTAAGCAGCGTGAGATGGACCTTCCCTGTTTCCAAAATAGATGACCCGCACATACTTTCCCTCTTTTAAGAGCTGACCCACACAAAAACACAACACTCCCTTCAGTCTGTGTGTGTGTGTGTGTGTGTGTGCGCATTATGCATATGTGCGTATGTGTGTGTACACAGTGGTGTGTGTTTATGTGTGCTTGCTGGTGTAGTTGTGTGTGTGTTTTTGCATGCAGTTGTGCTTGTGTGTGTGTGTGTGTGTGTTTGTGTGCGTGTGTGGTGGGGGGGAGGGGGGTGTGTGTCTGTGTGTATGAGATTTGTTTTAACTCAGACATGGTAAAAACGGGCAAAGAGCAGAGCTCCAGTTCTGAGACCCAGTTCTGTCGTTGGAATGGAATTTAAATGCAGAATTTAGCTGCCAACTCCCTGCCAGACCTAATTTAGTTTGGTGTCTTATCCATCCTCTTCCATCCTGACCTGACTAAGGTGTGGTGCTCAGAGGGGAACAGGGAAGGACTGGCATGGAAGAATGTGGTGTTCACCTATGCTAGCATATTTACCTCATATGCCATAATGCCAGCATCTGTATGTAAGACAGAAGGTGTGCTTAAAAGAGAGAGAGACACACACACACACACACACACACACACACACACACACACACACACACGTACATAGAATGAGTGAGGTGATAGTTTGATGCTTTGCTACAGGGTGAGTGAAGGACGGGAAGACTGAGACGTTTAGACATTCCGAGGGGGGACAGAAACTCACACACACACAAAGAGTCTCTGTCATGTCTTAAAAGTGATCTGCCGCTGGAGCGAGTGTGTGTGTCTTGTTGTTTTTGAATGGGAGAGTCACACGTCCCAGGAAAACAGGAAACTCTACCTTTCTTGGAAGGAGGATGTGGGCGGGGCCGGGTGAATTATGGCCCATCTTTCCTGCTGTCGGAAAAGGACGATACAACGACGCTGTTATTGGGTGACATGCTCAGATGGAGAAACAGGTGTGTGTGTGTGTGTGTGTGTGTGTGTGTGTGTGTGTGTGTGTGTGTGTGTGTAAGCATGTACGTGCGTGTTTGTGAGGAAATGGAAATGGCAGGGCCTGTGTTATGGATAGGGCTAGTCCGGTGGTGTTTGAGAAACGAGTGTGTTATTTCTGGTTACAGCCCAGTCGGTTGTTGTGTAAGGACTCATTGACTGTGCATGCTGAGAATAGCAGGTAGTATTTACAGAGCACATAGGAGTGGTACTTTACCCAGCAGTGCATCGCCTATGGGCTCATTATATGCACTGGGTGGTGGAATGGATGGAGCTCAGCATTGTTTTGGCTGGATCATGATGTGTGTGCGCCTGTGGTGTGGTGTCTGTGTGTCTCTCAGTGTGATCTGTGTGTGTGTGTGTGTGTGTGTGTGTGTGTGTGTCTGTGTGTGTCTCTCTGTGTGATATGTGTGTGTGTGAGAGAGATTCTGTGTGAATATGTCTGTGTTTGAGAATGAGTGATGTATTTCACATTTGTTGTGGTCTAAATGAGGATCGGAGTGTGTGTGTGTGTGTGTGTGTGTGTGTGTGTGTGTGTGTGTGTGTGTGTGTCTGTGTTTGTCTGTGTCTGTGTGTCTGTGTATGTATTGCATGTATTGGTGTCTAAATGTGTGTGTAAGTGTGCGTGGGTGTGTGACCTGAATGTGGTCATTCATCCTGACCCCTCAGTGAAGAGACTCATTCAGACCCCCTCAGCTCTCAACACAAGGCAAAGCTAACACACTGCACCAGTGTCATCCCACACTAAAGCTCTCTCTCTCTCTCTCTCTCTCCCTCCTTGGCTTTTTTTTTCTCTCTCTCTCTCCCCCTCTTTGGCTCTCTCTGTATCTTTCTCTCTCGCTCGCTCTCTCTCTCTCTCTCTCTCTCTCTCTCCCTCTTTGGCTCTCTCTGTATCTCTCTCTCTCTCCCTCTTTGGCTCTCTCTTTATCTCTCTCTCTCTCTCTCCATCTCTATCTCAGCCTTTTTCTTTTCTCCTCTGCTTTTCTTACACCATTCCCTCTTTTTTTAATGTCTCATTTCATCATTTTTCTGACCATCATTTTACTCCCCAACTTCATACGTCCATGGTGACCTCCATCTTTACACCCACCCACTCTCCTCTTCTTCTCCATCTTCACGCCACCCTCCCCCCACACACACATCATGGGTCAGTGTGTGTGTTTATGTGTGTGTGTGTGTGTGTGTGTGTAGATGTGTATATTTCCAGGTGGAGAACCTGATGTCAGACACAGACACACACACAGACACACTTCCCTATGTTGCATGCTGCTCCTCCCTGTTTTTTCATATATAGGTGGAGAGTCTGATGTCACCCAAACACAAAAGCTAAACAGACACACAGACACACACACACACACACACACACACACACACACACACACACACACACACACACACACACACACACACAGACACACAGAGACACACAGAGACACACAGAGACACACACAGACACACACAGACACACACACAGACACACACAGACACACACAGACACACACAGACACAGACAGACACAGACACACAGACACACAGACACTGACTCACACTTAAACAAACTGGCCTTCCCAGCTCTGTTTACATACTGGCAGGCAGACTGAGGCTCTGGTGTCTGTCTCTCTGAGCTCCTTCAGTGAGATCATACCATTCTCACACAGTCACCTGCTACCATACTCATACATGTATACAACTGTGTATAGTTATGCATACACATATTCATATGTACAGGTATACACACACACACACACACACACACACAAACACACACACAGAAAGACACGCACACACAGACAGACAGACAGACAGACAGACAGACAGACAGACAGACAGACAGACAGACAGACAGACAGACAGACAGACAGACTCACACAGATACTCTATTTACATTGCCATCTGAGGACAGTCCCCCTTTAACTCTGTTAATCCCTGTGTTGGGGACCCCCCCCCCCCCCCCCCCCCACACACACACACACACACACAGTCACAGAGGATGTGTATTGAGTGATAACATGGCTCAATACATTACCACTCCAATAATGTTCTTCTTTTGCCCTTGACACACACACACACACACACACACACACACACACACACACGTCAACTCCACTCACACACACACACACACGCACACACACACGCACACACACACACACACACACACACACACACACACACACACACACACACACACACACACACACACACACACACACACACACACACACACACACACACACACACACACACACCACACCCACACCCACACCCACACGCACACACACACACAGAAAAAGCCTGTTATCATGTCCTGCTGGTACTTATTGACTCGTCCTGGTGTATTATTGCTTTTGGTCTAGACTGGTTTAGTCAGCTTAGAGCCTGGCCCACGTTCTGTCATGTTTTGTCATGTTGTCTCGTGTTTTTTCTGGTTCCCTTCGGGAGCAACTCTGTGTGGCACCTCAGCAAGTAGGAAGGGTGGTGTGTGTGTGTGTGTGTGTGCCTGTGTTAGTGTGTTGTGTTCCATGAGCCAGTGTTTTGAAATAACAGATATAGAGCATATCTGGTGATTATAGTGTGCGTGTGTGGGTGTGCATGTGTGGGTCTCCCCAGCTCTTTGCCTGTCAGCACTCTGAGTAACCTCTGTTTGATTAATGTCTGTTGAGAGGTGGTCATGGCACATTTAACACCACACACACACACACACACACACACACACACACACACACACAGACTCTGCCCCCCGCCCCCCCTCGTTCAGTTATCAGCAGTGTACGGCACGTGCCATGTGTAAGCCCATTAGACCCTCAAACAATAGGAACTGCCTAGTCAGACACAACAGGGACCTGACCTGGCAGCTCAGCTCAGCATAGTTTAAAACTGTTCACTTAACTCTGAACACTCCAGATTCACCACAGAGGGCAGTTTAACACTGTTCATTTAACTCTGAACACTCCAGAGTCACCACAGAGGGCAGTTTAAAACTGTTCATTTAACTCTGAACACTCCAGAGTCACCACAGAGGGCAGTTTAAAACTGTTCACTTAACTCTGAACACTCCAGAGTCACCACAGAGGGCAGTTTAACACTGTTCACTTAACTCTGAACACTCCAGAGTCACCACAGAGGGCAGTTTAACATTGTTCATTTAACTCTGAACACTCCAGAGTCACCACAGAGGGCAGTTTAACATTGTTCATTTAACTCTGAACACTCCAGAGTCACCACAGAGGGCAGTTTAACACTGTTCACTTAACTCTGAACACTCCAGTGCAGGACTAGGCCTAGTTCAGTCCAGTACCACAGAGTGTATGAGTTCTAGTCAGGACTAGCTCACCAACGCCTATTGCATATCAGTTCAGCACAACCTAGTCCAGTTAACTCTGAACTCTCATGAAATGTAGCGAGCAAGGACCGTGCAGGCCACTACTATCCAGTTACTAAATTGTTACTAGTTACTAGTGTGGGTTTTACTAGACTCACTCGTACCAGTGCAGAAGGGAACACTCTGCTACCGTCCATTACTGCAGGGTGTGTGCAGACTGTGTAGTTCAGTAGACACTAGATTACCTAGGGCCAGTTGACTAGAGCCCAGTTCGTTCTATTGCAGGACAATCTATTTCAGTTTATGTCTTGATGGTGCTGCATAGTCTAGCTCAGCCTTGTGTACTGTTCCTGTACAACTAGAAGTCTGTGACCGTCTAGACTGCGTCCATTCTAAACCGGGTACATTTGAAAACGCTGATTTGATGTAAAAACACTCTCTGTCCATATTATGGTTTTTGAACGTTTTCCAAATGTTCTACACCCACAGCAAAACACTGCAGTGCCATAGAAGGGTTTGTTGTTGGTGGTGCCTGGAGCACAAACTTATGTCAGTGTCATGGCAACCATTCTCAAAACTCTCTGTTTTCCCCGTCTGCAATTCAATTCGAACCTGCCATTTTCAAACACATCAGAGAGTGTTTTCGAAAATAATCGTTTTCTGTGTCAAAAGTCTTTTAGTGTTTTAGTGTGGAAGGAAGGAAGGGCTAAACGGAGAAATAATTACGTGTTTTCAAAGTTACCCGGGTAAGTGCGGACAGGACCTTGTGCCATTGTGTGGGCTACTATTCCTTTACAACTGGAAGTCTGGTCCAACTTAGTCCAGCCTTGCTTAGTGCAGAAGCCTGGTGTTAGTGCCCTGATGTCAGGTTTGGTTCAATTCAAACTCTCTCTGTGAATAACCCGATATATTATAGTCCCTGTCTGCTAAAACAAGACTTCACATAGCCAGGCACAGTTAGAGAATATGATGCCTTTCTTTCTCTCTCTCGCACACACACACACACGCACACGCACACGCACACAATGCATTAATGACACTGTAATGACTCAGGCCTTTATTATTTACACTCCAAGCTTCTGTGAAGTCTCTCTGTCTCTGAAGGGGTGTGTCCTATCCCTGGTCCCGCCTTGCCCTGTGGTAACCTCTGTCTAACCCCACCCCTTACTGAGTAGGTCTAGCTGCAGTTGGAAGGGTGGTGGTGGCTTTCCAGCACTATATATTTGTGTGTGTGCGTGTGTGCGCGTGTGTGTGTGTGTGTGTGTGTGTGTGTGTGTGTCTCTCTCTCTCTCTCTCTCTCTTTATC
>NC_137925.1:12712143-12719643 GCF_963457725.1 Sprattus sprattus
GTGTGTGAGTGTGAGTGTGAGTGTGTGTGTGAGTGTGAGTGTGTGTGTGTGTGTGAGTAAGGCCGGGGGTAGTCCTGGCTCATTTAGCTCCTCACTAGCCAGGATGTAGCGGGGGAACAGGGCTGATATAGCGGGGGAACAGGGCTGTGGATGTAGCGGGGGAACAGGGCTGATATAGTGGGGGAACAGGGCTGTGGATGTAGTGGGGGAACAGGGCTTTGGATGTAGCGGGGGAACAGGGCTGATATAGCGGGGGAACAGGGCTGATGTAGTGGAGGAACAGGGCTGTGGATGTAGTGGGGGAACAGGGCTGATATAGTGGGGGAACAGGGCTGTGGATGTAGTGGGGGAACAGGGCTGTGGATGTAGTGGGGGAACAGGGCTGTGGATGTAGTGGGGGAACAGGGCTGATATAGCGGGGGAACAGGGCTGATGTAGTGGAGGAACAGGGCTGTGGATGTAGCGGGGGAACAGGGCTGATATAGCGGGGGAACAGGGCTGATGTAGTGGAGGAACAGGGCTGTGGATGTAGCGGGGGAACAGGGCTGTGGATGTAGAGGGGGAACAGGGCTGTGGATGGATGTAGAGGGGGAACAGGGCTGATATAGCGGGGGAACAGGGCTGTGGATGTAGCGGGGGAACAGGGCTGTGGATGTAGTGGGGGAACAGGGCTGTGGATGTAGCGGGGGAACAGGGCTGTGGATGTAGTGGGGGAACAGGGCTGTGGATGGATGTAGCGGGGGAACAGGGCTGATGTAGTGGGGGAACAGGGCTGTGGATGTAGTGGGGGAACAGGGCTGTGGATGTAGCGGGGGAACAGGGCTGATATAGCGGGGGAACAGGGCTGATGTAGTGGAGGAACAGGGCTGTGGATGTAGTGGGGGAACAGGGCTGATATAGTGGGGGAACAGGGCTGTGGATGTAGTGGGGGAACAGGGCTGTGGATGTAGTGGGGGAACAGGGCTGTGGATGTAGTGGGGGAACAGGGCTGATATAGCGGGGGAACAGGGCTGATGTAGTGGAGGAACAGGGCTGTGGATGTAGCGGGGGAACAGGGCTGATATAGCGGGGGAACAGGGCTGATGTAGTGGAGGAACAGGGCTGTGGATGTAGCGGGGGAACAGGGCTGTGGATGTAGAGGGGGAACAGGGCTGTGGATGGATGTAGAGGGGGAACAGGGCTGATATAGCGGGGGAACAGGGCTGTGGATGTAGCGGGGGAACAGGGCTGTGGATGTAGTGGGGGAACAGGGCTGTGGATGGATGTAGCGGGGGAACAGGGCTGATGTAGTGGGGGAACAGGGCTGTGGATATAGTGGGGGAACAGGGCTGTGGATATAGTGGGGGAACAGGGCTGTGGATGTAGTGGGGGAACAGGGCTGTGGATGTAGCGGGGGAACAGGGCTGTGGATGCTCAGACTGGCTCATGTCGAGTTAACTCTACAGAAAGAACGCCATGTTGAATCACTGTTTCACATGTTAGATATATGGATATGTAATACTGCGTTACCTGTTTGTAGTCACGGTGATGAATGGTATTATATAACACATTAACTATACACATAGCCACATTGTGTATAATTAGTGTGCTTGCCCGAAGGGAAGCACACTATTGTTCTTCGTTTTTTACTATTTTTTTTATTCTAGTAGTTTTTCTTGCAGCTAACTACTCTTCGCCCGATTGAGATAGAGACGCCGTTCAAACACCAAAACGTCCGGCCCGATCCGGTGCAAGCTGCTATGACTTTTCGTGGCGGTACTCCTTGCCACTCCTTTTTTATTCCTCTTTTTCCATCACCTTTTTTCTCCATAGACTTGCATGGCAGAACTTTGAGGCATTATGACATCATAATAGGCTCATTAAACTGGCTTGCACCTGTGATTCACTGACAACTCTCACTGACACCTGCGCACGGTTCCTCTTCTCTCTCTGTCCCTCTCCATTCATCTGTATAACTAGGAATATTAAGAGACACCTTCCATACCAGGGCTCTACTCACTCATGCATACTCACTCATGTTTACTCACTCGTGCATACTCACTCATGCATACACACTCGTGCATACTCACTCATGCATACTTACTCATGCATACTCACTCATGTTTACTCACTCATGCGTACTCACTCATGCGTACTCACTCATGTTTACTCACTCATGCATACTCACTCATGCATACTCACTCATGCATACTCACTCATGCATACTCACTCATGTTTACTCACTCGTGCATACTCACTCATGTTTACTCACTCATGCATACTCACTCATGCATACTCACTCATGCATACTCACTCATGCATACTCACTCGTGCATACTCACTCATGTTTACTCACTCATGCATACTCACTCATGCATACTCACTCATGCATACTCATTTGTGCATACTCATTTGTGCATGCTCATCCAGCAGGGAGAGCTGGAGAGCTGACACCTGCCCCAATTCCAAGGCACTTGTTCTCTCGGTCATGGCCGCAACAGAGCAAGCACACTCTCGCAGTTCGTTCACGAAACGCATTCTAGTATTATTATAGCATTTTTGAGATGCAGTTGCAATTTCATCACAGTTTTTAAAAACAAAACAAAAAATCAAATAAAAGCCTTGTCCTGAATGTGGATGCCAGAATGATATGAAGATGTTACATAAGTTTCCATATGAATGATGGAATGGAATGGGATGGGATGGAACAGCACGGAACAGAGTTCCAGAATGGAACAGGCTCTGTCTGAATCAGTGAAGGAATTCTACCAGGAAATGATTATTTGTCAGCGCTGATAAAAATGAGTTATCAAGCAGTGGACTGATTTAGACCCAGAGCTGTAGCGACCTTCATAATCATATAGTCATGTCATCTAGCCTTTGCTGTAGACAAGCCTAAATGCTGGCCTTAGAGATGCTATTCTGTCCTTCTGGGTTAAAGGCACCTCCTGTATGTTTTAAACCAGGCAGTCATAGTGATCAGTAGTGTATTTGCTCTTCTCCTGTTGTTTATATTGTGCCTTTATGGTCAAGGGTGCCTCCCTCCAAATCCATACTTGACGGTGTGTGTCTGGGATGGGCAGGTTGTGCAACACTTGCTAGTGAGAGAATGTACAGGTGTACATTTAGCCGAGGACAATATTACATGACATTACATGACTAAGGTTGTGTACTGGTGTGTGTTGTGTGTGTGTGTGTGTGTGTGTGTGTGTGTGTGTGTGTGTGTGTGTGTGTGTGTCTCTGTCTTTATCTCTGTTCCTGTCTCTCTTCCTCTCTCTTTTTGATTCATCTCCTTCCAGAATTTTCTGGTGAATCACTGTAATTGTGCAGATTCAGTGAAAGGGCGTGTTTGTGAATCATCAGGGTTGTTTCCACATGCTGGACCTATACCCTGTGTGTGTGGCTGTGTGTGTGTGTTCGTTCTCACTTGCGTGCTCAGCTGATTTTAACTGAGGGCAATGACCTTGCTATCAATATTTAAACACATCCTTGAGCCTGAAGCAAACCCTGATTTAAGAGGAGCTCTATCAGACAGACAGTCAGTCAGACAGACAGACATGACCCAGGCCTGAATGTCCTTGTTAGACCTCAATCCCATCTCTGTCTGTTACTCATTAAGCGTTATTACAGTCTGAGGCTGTATGTGTCTGTAATCTCCTGACGGTGGTGTAGCTTCTGTCAAGCAAGTCATCCATCAGTCAGTGTCAGGTGATGCAGAACGCTCTCAGGTGACTAATAGTTATTACTGTGTGTGTGTGTGTTCAGTTATTACTGGGTGTGTGTGTGTGTATGTGTGTATGTGTTGTTATTACTGTGTGTGTGTGTTTAGTTATTACTGTGTGTGTGTGTGTGTGTGTGTTTAGTTATTACTCTAATACTATAATTACCTTATAAGCTCTAAATATAAATCATATAAATATATATTTTAAATATAGATGCCAAAAGGGTAATGTTACCCCAGTGAACTCAAATGCAGGGGCAGGGCAGATTAGGGTACAGATACCCCTCACTTATGAGCAATAAGATATGACGTCCATCTTCCAACACAGTCATGTGTGATCATTGTGTACGATTGTTGGTCATTCGCAGTTTTGGTCTTTAAACCTGTGTTTGCAGTCACCAAAAGGATAATCTGCCTGGCGCCATCTATCTTGTGGATTTGTGTACAATCGGTGATTAGGATTAATCTTCTTTTTAGTGTGTTTTGGTGACGACTTCACATACGCAGACAGTCCTAATCTTGTTTATCTGATCTCAATTGTTTTAGGAATAATGAGCAGCCTGAAACAAGTCCAAATCACATTTGTACACAACTTAACGGACAATTTCACACATTTGGAGATGCAGATCAGTCCGGTTGTTTCCTACAAGTCATATATTTTCTTCGAGTTTGTTTTTTATTCCTATACGTCCGATTTGATTTTTCCTTGATGTCAAGCCACCTGTTAGCTCAAGCCTCACAATAATACCACCAGTCACTGCCTCTCCGATGTGTCCTTTAATCATCGAAAGACACAGTGGTGACACACCCCCAAAAAAAGCCCCCTTCCTCCATCATCATCACTGATGTCTGACATACTGCTTCACTTCAACACCACAGCCTTCCGTCCACATCTCTGTGTCCAGCTCTCTCTAGCCTTCACTGCAACTTGTGGTTCTAAAACAAGCCAGCACAATGCAGCACATTCACAAGTATTTGTCCAAGTCAGTACTGCTGAGATTGTGGCTCATTTGCCACTTGAGCTTGGTGTCCTAAATATTAGGGCCCAAGGCTTTAGTTCAATGTGGTCTGCAACCTGTATTCCACACACTTCCCATGATGCATTTCTGCTCAGTAGAGTTCCAAATGGTCAGGCATGTTTGGGTTCGGTGGTTCAAGCTGTTTATTTTACACACTGCGGATTTAGACTGGTGGTGGATGTAGATGGGGCCTGTCTGGTCAGTTTCCAATCAAAGTGCAGTTAAGTCCCGGAATGGAGTCTAATCCTCGTCTGGAGAAGAGACCTGGAGGGGTCTTAACGGAGGAGAGGGGATCCATGACCGGCTCACATCTCTCTCTTTCTCTCTCTCTCTCTCTCTCTCTTTTTTTCTCTCTCTCTTTCTCATTATTTTTCTCTCTCTCTTTCACTCACTCTCTTTCTCTCTATGTCTGAAACACCTCCTCATTTCCAGGATGAGGCTCACATCTCTCTCTTTCTCTCTCTCTCTCTCTCTTTTTTTTCTCTCTCTCTTTCTCATTATTTTTTTTCTCTCTCTTTCACTCACTCTCTTTCTCTTTATGTCTGAAACACCTTCTCATTTCCAGAGAGGCTTCAGGATGAGGCTAACATCTCTCTCTTACTTTTCTCACACACATTTGGACAGGCTCACATCTCTTTCTCTCTCTCTCTCTTTCTCTCTCTCACTCTCTCTTTTTTTCTCTCTAACTCTCTCTTAGTCTGCAACACCCCCTCATTCCCAGAGGGGCTTCAGATAGCGGATCATCCTCTTCAATTAAGGCCTTCTGACGCCTTCTCTGATGATCGATTCTGTCCTGCCGTGTTCCATCCCATTCTCTGGAATCCAGTGCAACTCTGTTCCGTCACATCACATTCCATCACATTCCATTCTCCCTGTAGAAGGGAGACTTGCCTGAAAGAGCTTTAGGTCTCTAATACCACAGGCCTGCACTGACATATGGTCCGTTCTTTAACAGATGTTCAAGTCCACATACTTTCCAGTGGAGGTATTTTTACCAGAACTGGAGCCCAGCTCCTTATTGCCTGTGACACTGACTGTGGTTATCCAATGCAATCCAAACTGACTGATCGTGTGTGCAGTGACACTTAGTATGTCATTATGGTGAAATGTTTCTAAAGAGAGGATGTCTCTTCTCACTCTGTCCCTGTGTGTGTGTGTGTGTGTGTGTGTGTGTGTGTGTGTGTGTGTGTGTTTGTTTGTTTGTTTGTTTGTTTTTCCTCTGCTGCAGAATTTCAAGTATGTCCATCGTCTCCTGGGGGAGCATGACGTGCCTTTGGCATGTGTGGAACAGGTGGTCACAGGTAAGAATGCCACACACACTCCTCCTATACACATGATCACACACTCAAACACACACACACCAGACACACACACACACACACACACACACACACACACACACACACACACACACACACACACACACACATACTGCTCCCATACACATTATCACACACTCCACTCAAACACCCCCCCCCCCCCTTTCTTTATCTCTCTCACTCACACCTTTAATTTTACGCACACACACACACACACACACACACACACACACACACACACACACACACACACACACACACACACACACACACACACACACACACACACAACCAAATATACATACAAACAGTAGCTGTTTATATGATCCATTATGGGTGAGGCAGAAACACCACAGTAATGACACAGACTCAGTTTTAGATGCCACCTCACCTCCAGTAGTCTCCGCTGGATAAACACACGACTAAATATACACATACACACTCACACTCACACCCACACACACACGCTTCTGATTTAGCTATTGACACACTACTGTAGCTAATACACACTGAGTGCAAGGCTCGGCTTTCCTGTGTGCAGGAGTCTGTGTCCTTTGCGGCCTTTTAAAAATAACTGAGCGAAAATATGACTGCAGTGTCAGAGACCAGTGTCCCTGAATGTGGCCCACACATCAAATGGATGAACTGGTTTTTTATTTCCCTTTGGAAACTCTACCCCCCCTGCCTCCCATTTATTTCTGTGAAGCACATTGTGTTGCCTCTTGGTATTTAATGCACTATATAAATAAAGTTTGACACCCAAGAGGTGTGTGTGTGTGTGTGTGTGTGTGTGTGTGTGTGTGTGTGTGTGTGTGTGTGTGTGGCAGGGGATGAGGTCAGCCCACAGACGGGCAGAAAGGGGTCAGGATTAATCCTGTTAGTGTCAAACCATCACACGCTGTGTGAGATCCCAGAGTATGTGTGTGAGACCTCTGTGTTTTGTGAGAGTGTGTGTGCGTGTGAAATCTTGGAGTGTGTGTTAGATCACTGTGCCTCTCGGTGAGCCCATTCAGCACCGAGCTGTTGTTCTGATCCAACAGACCGTGAGGCCATCACACTATCCCTCCATCTCACACTATTTCTCCCTCTCTTTCTCTCATTCTTTTTCTCTCTCTCTCCCTTTCTCTCGCTGTGCCTTTCTCTCTTTGTCTGTCTGTGTCTCTCTCACTCTCACTCTCTCTCTCTTTGTCTGTCTGTGTCTCTCTCCTCTCACTCTCTCTCTCTCTTTCCCTCTCTGTCTCTTTCTCTCACTCTCTCTCTCTCCCGCTGTCTATCTCTCCCTCTCTCTCTCTATTTCACTTTCCATCTCCCTCTCTCTCTTTCTCTCTGCATTTTCACCACTCTTTCTGTCTGTTTGGGTCTCAGACTTCATCTCCCCCCCCCCCCCTCGCTCCGATTGTGAGGCTGTCAACAGAACACCTAAATACGGATGTCAAGGCTTGGCTGAGGCACAGATTCTTTT